>NC_092372.1:120552443-120751622 GCF_030028105.1 Mobula birostris
AACCCTGTGGAGGCTTGTAAAGTCACGACTGGTGTACCTACATTGAATAGCTACAGGATGGGGGGAACTAGAGGGCTTAGGTTTAAAGTGAGAGGGAGAAGATTTGTAGGGAATTCAAGAGGCAACTTTTTCACACAGAAGGCTGTGAGTATATGAGACATGCTGGCAGATGAAGTGGTTGAGGCAGGCACAATTATGATATTTAAAAGACTTTTGAACACATAGATAGAGAGGAAAGGTTCAGAACAGGGGTTCCCAAGCTGTTTATGTCCTGGACCGCTACCATTAACTGAGGGGTCAGCGGGCCACAGATTGGGAACCTCTGCTTAAGAGGGACATGGCCCAAATGCAGATGGGTCTAGAGCAGTTAAGCAGCTTGGTCGACATGAGGAATTAGGCCAAAGGGCCTGTTTTTGAGCCTATAGCTCTGCAGTTCTAGAACATAGAACATAGAAAACCTACAGCACAATACAGGCCCTTCAGTCCACAAAGCTGTGCTGAACATGTACTTACTTTAGAAATTACCTAGGAGTACCCATAGCCCTCTATTTTTCTAAGCTCCATGTACCCATCCAGGAGTCTCTTAAAAGACCCTATCGTATCTGCCTCCACCACCGTTGCCAGCAGCCCATTCCACACACTCACCACTCGCTACGTAAAAAACTTACCCCTGACATCTCCCCTGTACCTACTTGCAAGCACCTTAAAACTGTGCCCTCTCATGTTCGTTCTAACCCAAAAAATTTGTAAGTTGGTAATACGACCACAGACTGAGATACCACATGACAGAAGGTGTGTGTAGCCCTGCAGCAGTTAGCAAATGCAGCCCACCCATCTCCCAAACACACACCTGTACGTTCTGTACATACTGTAAGTCATATATTCATAAGCTGGTGAGGATCTGTATATATTTTAGGAGGTTTTATTGTGTGTTTAGTTTTGAAATTTTAAAGGTCTAAATTCAGACTAGGTGGGTAGTTGAAGGAAGAGAAGTGCTATGTACAGGGCATAAGGTTGGAAGTCAGAAACAGGAATCTGTGAAGCAAGCTTTTGGCCTGTGTAAGTATTATGGATGTGTTTCATGAGAGAGGCCAAGAGCTGCTGGGACAGGTGACTGGAGTCACCGCATTCTGCTGGAGCAGGACCAAGTCAACTCCAGGGGCGGTGAGAGACAACCCAGGACTATGGGGATACTGCCGGGGAATGGCACTGACATCAAAGATCAGCCAAGGACCCTGGGGTCATAGTGATGTCATTTAAAGAGCTGCGGACTCACAGCTCCTGTGCCCTGAACACCCCATTTCCATGTGCAGCCCCACCCCACCTCCGCTTTACATTCCCCGGGGCTGACTGTGTGGAGTTTTCATGCTCTCCAGTAGGTTTCATGGGATGTTTCGGTTTCCTCCCACATTGCAAGAAGGTGCAACTTGGTTGGGTAATTCACACCTGTAAATTATTTCTCATAACATGGGGGTGCTTGGCAGGGTCTAAAGGGCAGATGTGGTAGAATGAAGTGGCCGAGGGTAGGATTGGTGTGAGTGGGTGTGAATGGTCAGTGTGGATTGGTGTGAGTGGTCAGTATGGATTGGTGTGAATGGTCATTTTAGATTGGAGTGAATGGATATTTAATGGTCAGTTTGGGCTCAGTTGGACTTACTTCCTGTTTCCATTCTGTATTTGAATGACTGAAGATTCTGTCCTTAGAACCATAGAACCATAGAATACTACAGCACAGTACAGGCCCTTCAGCCCTCCATGTTGTGCTGACCCATATAATCCTTTTAAAAAAGTCCTAAACCCACACTACCCCGTAACCCTCTATTTTTCTTTCATTAATGTGCCTGTCCAAGAGGCTCTTAAATGCCCCTAATGTTTTAGCCTCCAATACCATCCCTGGCAATTCATTCCAGGCACCCATAACCCTCTGTGTAAAAAACTTACCCCTGATGTCTCCCCTAAACTTCCCTCCCTTAACTTTGTACATATGCCCTCTGGTGTTTGCTATTCATGCCCTGGGAAACAGGTACTGGCTATCCACTCTATCTATGCCTCTCATAATCTTGTAGACCTCCATCAAGTCCCCTCTCATTCTTTTATGCTCCAAAGAAAAAGTCCCAGCTCTGCTAACCTTGCCTCATAAGACTTGTTTTCCAATCCAGGCAACATCCTGGTAAATCTCCTCTGCACCCTCTCCATAGCTTCCACATCCTACCTATAATGAGGTGACCAGAATTGAACACAATACTCTAAGTGTGGTCTCACCAGAGATTTGTAGAGTTGCAACATGACCTCTCTACTCTTGAACTCAATCCCCCATTAATGAAGCCTAGCATCCCATAGGCTTTCTTAACTATCCTATCAACCTGTGCAGTGACCTTAAGGGATGTATGGATTCGAATCCCAAGGTCCCTTTGTTCATCCACACTCTTAAGTAACCTTATGCCTGCTGGCAGGGCTATTTTTAGGCTTTTATATTCTTCCTGAAAATGGCGCATTGTTAAATTCGCTATATGTTTTACTGTTCTGGAGGGTGCAGGGTGAGAGTATGTCATGAAGGTGAATAGAAGATTGGTTCAATAGACCGTAGAGGAAGGGTGACAGGTTGGAGGTACGTCTCTACCAAAGGGGTGTAAGGTGCTCCTTCCCTCTGCTAGCTTACAGGTCACCCTTGGGCAAGGTGTAGCACTTGCTTGCCTCCCCACCCCACCAATCAGGGTCACATGATTTCATGGGAGCAGATAGTGGATGGTGGCTGGTGGCTGGTGCATGTCACAAGTCCTGGTTATGCAACCATTGACACTTGGCAGGCAATCTCTGAAGAGTATTGATAATGGCTGGGGTCACTCATCTTGTGGAGGCACCATCCAGAAGAAGGAAATGGTAAATGACTTCTGTAGAGAAACCATGATCATTTATGTCGTACAACTCGGCACATAATGAACGAGCGAGTAGATTTTCAAACCAGTTATCACAATGCTCAGAGCTGCTGCCAAATTGCCAAATATTGCTTTGTTTCATCTTTAACAGTGATTTTTTTAAAATTCAGATTGAACTATTGGATTTCAAGGGAGAAGATTTAACGGATTGTGAAGACGGAGGCATCGTCCGTAGGATTAAAAAGAAAGGGCAAGGTTATTCCAGCCCCAATGAAGGAGCTACGGTGGAAGGTAAGTTCTACAAAATCGTAATGAGTGGGAGTGTATCTGTTCTCTCTAACATTCTTCCTTTCCAATATTGGAGAGTTTTCACACGCATATCGAATACAATGAGGGAAAACTGAGTACGATTCACACTGTTCACAAAGGTCAAGTTTCAGATGAATAAATGCCAGTGATGGAGGTGGAGCCACAAGGGGCGGCAGATGCTGGAATCAGGAGCAGCAAACAGAGTAGGGGAAGCCCTGCATGGCCGCTGGAGGTGGAAAGGAGAAATGCACAGTGTAAAGGGTAGAAGGTGAGTGGTGAGACAGGGCTCTGAGGTGGTTGGTGGATTTAAGAGGGATGCACGACGAATAGTCAAAGTTTCTTTACTGTTCATAAGGGCCTGAATTCTAGCTCTGCATTTAAACTTTAAATAGGTTTCAAAAGGTACATTTAATGTCAGAGAAATGTATACAATATACATCCTGAAATTCTTCTTCTTTGCAAACATCCACGAAAACAGAGGAGTACCCCAAAGAATGAATGACAGTTAAATGTTAGAACCCCAAAGCACCCCCCTAGCTCCCCCTTCCTCACATAAGCAGCAGCAAAGCAATGATCTCCCTCCCCAACAGCAAAAAAAAGGCATCGGCGCCCTCCACCGAGCAGTCAATCGTGCAGCAAAGCATCAATGAAGACACAGACGTGCAGTATCCCAAAGACTACCCGTTCATCCGGTAAATCGACATACCACAGGCTCTCTCTCGTTCTCTCTCTAATAAGGGAAAAAGAGGTGTCTCTGTTTCACAGTGAGGGGAGACTTAGCAAACAACTCATTGATTTATAATGTTAAAAGACTGTTGCGTCGCTTTTTCCAAGCTCTGTGCCCAAAGAACTCGGGTCTCCGGGCACACAGCCAGTAGCCAGCTCACTGCTTTCAATCTTCCATCTCCCACGGCGCATCAGTCAGAGATGACACCACCAGCCTTGAATCCACCCGCCTCCAGAGCCACGGAAATCCACACTGACCGCTAGTCTTCCAGGCTGCGTCCTCTGCACATTGAAAAGCGGCTGATCATGAGGCCCCGAGAGCGGGTCCCATTTCCGCAAAGAACCCAAGTCAGCCTGAAACTGCAGGTCGGGGTCTTTAAAAGAACCTTGAAAGGAAAAAAAAAGAGACATCAGAGATAGAAATAGAGCTGTTTCCAAAGATACAAGAAAGGAGTCGCCGTTAGGTGCCATCATCCCAAGCTCTGCCCCATCAGAGAAGTTATTATAATACCATGGAGAACCTGAAATGTGTGGTTGGGATTAATAACATCCAGCAATCTGGAAAATCCACCAGTGGTATGTCATAGGGAGGTGCTGGGAACGGAACCAAATGCGAGACACAGACACTGAAGTACAAGGAACAGGACTTGACTAGAGTAGGGTCGTGACAGGATTAAGGCAAGGAGCAGGGACAAGAACACAGAATTAGGCTAGGGAAAGCGGGACCAGGACTAGGAGCCATGGACTAGGAGGCAAGGCTTGGACTCTGAGCCCGAGACTGGACAAGGACCCAGAACCTGGGTCTTGCCTCAGGCTCGGATCCCGGAACCAGGCAAGGACATGACATGGCTTCAGGACAGGACGTGGCTGGGGTCTAGAGGCCTGAGCTTGGAGACAAGACAAGGCTCGGACTCTGAGCCCAAGACTGGACAAGGACCCAGAATCTGGGTCTTGCCTCGGGCTCGAACCCCAGAACCAGGCAAGGACATGACATGGCTTGAGGCTTGGGGTCTTGGGTCGTGAGCTTGGCTGCAGGATCCTCGAGGCTTGGGGTCTTGGGTCTTGAGCCTGGCTGCGGGATCCTCGAGGCTTGGGGTCTTGGGTCTTGAGTCTGGCTGCGGGATCCTCGAGGCCTGGGGTCTTGGGTCTTGAGCCTGGCTGCAGGGGTGCTGGGGCCTTTGAAGATTCTATGTAAATGATTCAGATGTGGGTGCAGGAGACGTGCAAACTCGCAGATGACATGAAGATTGGTGGAGTTATTGACAGTGTAGAGGGCAGCTTTAGGTTACAGGGTGATATCGATGGGTTGATTAAATAGGCTGAGAAATGAGTGAGGAAGATTAATCCTGAGATTCATTTTGGGTGCACTAATCCAGCTAGGGCATAAAGTATGATATTTAAAAGGTAAGGTTGCAGGGAGTAATGAAGGGCACGGAGACCTTGGTGTGCAAGTCCAAAGATCTTTGAAGGCAGAAGTGCAAGAAGGTAATGTGGCTAAGAGTCATCTGAGATATTGGCCATCGTTAGTTAGGATATTGAATCAAGAGCAGGGGAGTCATGCTCCATCTTTATAAAACATTGGACTACTGCATACAGTTCTGGTCACCCTGCTAGAAAGGATGTGACAGTGCTGGAGAAAGTGCAAAGGAGATTCACCAGGATATTGCCTGAGAAAGAATGTTTCAATTATGAGGAGAAATATCCTATCTATCTATCTATCTATTTATTTATTTATCGCAATCCCCCAATTTAATCCTAGCCTAATCATAGGACAATTCATCTCGAGCCTCCTTCATCTTTCAACAATTTTCGGCACTTAAAACAGTCTTCCAATAGGAATTTACCTACACATACTGTCACAACCACGGATTAGGCAGCGCAGTAGATACGGCAATTGCGGTCATAAATATGCAGTGTCTCTCATGCTCCGGTCCATGAAGACCGCATTTCGGTTCACGGTCCGGTCCATCGACCCTTGCTCCAGGTTTTCCTGTCTACCCTGTTCCTGTTCCTGTTGAGCACTAATTGAGGCAGCTGATGCTCGTTGGGGCTGGCTGCATAAATACCTTCACACACCAGGGCATGGCTGCTGGATTGTTCTTGTCCTTACTCCTTGTATCCCTTCCCCTGCTTTCTGTTTCCTCACCTGAAGCCTTGCCTTGTCTTGCCGGTAACTCTCACCTCGCCTGAAGTTCTTGTCTTGCCTTGCATTGCCTGAAGCCCTGCCTTGTCTTGCCGGTAACTCTTGCCTCGCTTTGCCTGCAGTCTTGTCTTGGGGCCACCCTGTACCTAGCTCCCTTCCCGTCCCTTGCCTCAGCCGGGTAAGTCAGGCCGTATTGCCGTTACCCTGCGGTTGGTTCTGTCCCTTCCTGTCCCTTGCCTCCGTCGGGTAAGTCAGGCCGTATTGCCATTACCCTGCGGTTTGTTCTGTCCCTTCCTGTTCCTTGCCTCCGTCGGGTAAGCCAGGCCATATTGCCGTTACCCTGCGGTTGGTTCTGTCCCTTCCTGTCCCTTGCCTCCGTCGGGTAAGCCAGGCCATATTGCCGTTACCCTGCGGTTGGTTCTGTCCCTTCCTATCCCTTGCCTCCGTCGGGTAAGCCAGGCCGTCTTGCCATTACCCTGCCGTTTGTTCTGTCCCTTCCTGTCCCTTGCCTCCATTGGGTGGAGTACTGCGCCCTGCCCAGGAGGAGCTTCAAGACCCCTAGCCTCAAGCCTCACCCCAAGCCAAGCTTCTAGACCCCAAGCCTCAAGCCTCTAGTCTCAAGTCTCTGGTCTCCAGCCTCGCCTCAAGTCTCTGGTCTCCAGCCTCACCTCAACTCTGAAGACTCCAGCCTCGTCCTGCCTGCCAGCCAAGTGTCATCCTTGCCTAGTTCTGGGGTCCGAGCCAGAGGCAAGACCTAGGTTCTGGGTCCTTGTCCAGTCTCTGGCTTGGAGTCCAAGCTCTGGCTCCTAGCTCTCTTGTCCAGTCCTGTTCCAGGTTCCCGGTTTTCGTGTCCATGTCCTAGCCCTCACCCTGTATCCTAGTCCTATCCCTAGTACTTCAGTGTCTGTGTCTTGCATTTGGGTCCGTTCCCAGCCATCAGCTTATGACAGTGTCAACTGTTTATTATTTCATTGTGATAGCATTTAACTCCATTCATTCCGTCGTAGTATTTGTCAAGACTTGGACACAGTAACACTTCGCTGCCTGTTTGCATTCCGCCTTGCCTGAGAAATTGGACTGTCGAGTCAACTGACTCTGAAGACTCGCGGTATTTGTTTTATTCTCATTTGTTCTTTTCAGCTGCAGTGTAGGCTTCGTTTTCCATTTGAGAGTTTTAGTTAACATCCCCGTTTGGCCTGGCATTTATTGTCCTGTCTTCCCTTTAACATTGTTCGCATTAAAGTCTGTGAGCTATCAACCTGCTCCAGTGTCTGTCACTCCACACTTGGGCCATGTCCGGGTGACACATACCTATCACGTTAGGAAACATCGAGGTGGACTACAGATATTGAGGGCATCAGTCATTGGGGAACCATTTCAGAGGAGGCTTAGAAACACCCAACCACTCATCCTCATAATCAGACCTCTCCAAGGAGCATTGAATCTGCAGGTAATGTTCCCTGTAAATGTCTTCATTGCAGTCCGTGAAGTTGTATCCAGCTCACATAAAGTCTGGACAGCTTCACTCTCAGAGTCTGAGCCTCAAATAATTCCAGAGTACCGATGGTGATCAATGAAGCTTATTGTCACTTGTTGCTTGCTGTTATATACCCTGCCAATGTTCCATACACAAGGAAGGATGGCTTCACTTACATGCTCTTCAGTGTACAAGAGAAGATGGGGTTCATCATCTGTGATTGGCAGCTCATCTAGGAGAAGGAAAACTCCGATCTCCGCTGCCCTGCAGCTCTTCCTGCTCATGGGGAAGCTTTGGGAGTAAACCCTGAGGAAAACTCCGGAGCTGGAGTCCCATAAGACAGTCCTACATTGAGTTCGACGCTGACTGGCAACTCCAGCGACACCGCCAGTACCAAACATTATCAGTCTCTGCCGTTCCTTTGGATTCATCAGCTGTGGGGTGAGGGCTAGCCTGCTGCTTGGACAACAGCTTGCTCCCCACACCGTACTGCCCTGGCTTCGGCATCATATAGACAGTTGGGATGCAAAATCCATGGCCGACCCTGGCCAACGAAGGGCCCCAACAAGAACAGTAAAGATTGTCAGTGGGGAATTGGTGTCAAAGACCAGATACCTATAGACTACACTCACCTGGTATTATTCCTTCCAGGTACCTCCATAGGAACCTCATGCCAGGAGCTCCTAGCAGAACTTCTGGCATATCACTCACCTGGTATTATTCCTTACAGGTACCTCCATAGGAACCTCATGCCAGGAGCTCCTAGCAGGACTTCTGGCATATCACTCACCTGGTATTATTCCTTACAGGTACCTCCATAGGAACCTCATGCCAGGAGCTCCTAGCAGGACTTCTGGCATATCACCATAGCCCCTTATATGAAGAACATCCCTCGTGTAAACCTTGGTGTCTACCAATGTGCCCAGATTCCTCCCTGGGACATTGACAGCTCTCTCATTCCCACCTCTACCATCACTGTAGCAGCTGGTTTTGGTGTAGTAACAGGTGGCTGTAAGTTTGTTCCTTGTATTCTGCATGTGCAATGTGATAATGACGTTTAAGAGGCTTTTAAATGCACACTTGAATATGCAGTAAATGGGGGGGGGGTTTGAGCACATGTAGTTGACACAAAGGTTGGGGGTGTTGTGGATTGTGTGGAGGGCTATCAGAGGTTACAGCGGGATATTGAGAGGATGCAAAACTGGGCTGAGAAGTGGCAGATGGAGTTCAACCCAGATAAGTGTGAGGTGGTTCATTTTGGTAGGTCAAATATTATGGCAGAATATGGTATTAATGATAAGACTCTTGGCAGTGTGGAGGATCAGAGGGATCTTGGGATCTGAGCCCATAGGTCACTCAAAGCTGCTGCGCAGGTTGTCTTTGTGGTTAAGAAGGCATACGGTGTATTGGCCTTCATCAATCGTGGGATTAAGTTTAGGAGCTGAGAAGTAATGTTGCAGCTACATAGGATCTTGGTCAGACCCCACTTGGAGTACTGTGCTCAGTTCTGGTTACCTCACTACAGGAAGGATGTGGAAATCATAGAAAAGCAGAGGAGATTTACAAAGATGTTGTCTGGATTGGGGAGCATGCCATATGAGAATAGGTTGAGTGAACTCAGCCTTTTTTCCTTGGAGCGACGGAGGATGAGAGGTGATCTGATAGAGGTGTATAAGATGATGAGAGGCACCGATCGTGTGGATAGTCAGAGGCTTTTTCCTAGGGCTGAAATGGCTAACACGAGAGGGCACAGTTTTAAGATGCTTGGAAGTAGGTACAAAGGAGATGTCAGGGGTAAGTTTTTAACGCAGAGAGTGGTGAGTGGGTGGAATGGGCTGCCGGCAACGGTGGTGGAGGCGGGTACGACAGGGTCTTTTAAGAGCTCAGAAAATTAGAGGGCCATGGGTAACCCTAGGTAATTTCTCAGGTAAGGACATGTTCGGCACAGCTTTGTGGGCCAAAGAGCCCGTATTGTGCTGTAGTTTTCTATGATTCTATGTGTTGAACAGCGAGTTAATTTAATCTCACCCAGCACCGACACTGCAGCCCGAGGGGCCTGTTCCTGTGCTGTACTGCTCCATGTTCTCTGTTAAATTCAAGGCCAATTTGTGACGTCACAATGGAAGAAGTTTCCTGCTATCATCGCCTTACATAAGCCGACTCTCACCTTCCCTTCTCCCTGCCCCCTCCTCCTCAACGGTCATCGAACTCCTCCCCCAGTTTAATTCTCGGTGCGAGGTGGCGCCTGTTTGGTTTGCCATTCAATTGCCCGCCGAGATGTTGACCAGCTCTTACAGCTGGGTGAGTGGGAGGAGAACGAGGGACAGCCGTGCAGTATGACTCATGGCACTGCTTTACAGGGAGATCATGTTTGTATTGCCTGCAAGCTGAGAAAGTCTCGGTGTGAGAATGGGTGAACGTGGTATGCCATTAACAAATTCCTCCCTCGCACCAATCATCCACGTCCGTGTCCAGTTGCATGATTGCATAACCAAAGTGTTGCTGAAAGAGAGTCCCTCGTCAAACACAAGGCTAGCAATAGGCCAGCTGTAATTACACTTCGGGATCATAAACCTGAGCCACTGGAATGACTGATATCTTGTTTTTAAATTAAGATTAAGAGGTCTAAACAATGGAAGCTAATACAGGATTTTTGTTGTTTCTTTGGAGGATATTATTTTGCTTACTCCACAGGAGTGGGTGATTTAAGTCAGAATGTACAGAATGTTCTGCTTAGGAGCTTTATTCCAGACTCCCTGCCAATCTCCCGCAGTACAGTATGTTCTGGCCAAGACAAGTTCCTCCAGGCAAACTTAAACTTGCTAAAATGAGGATAAGAGAACTCGTACAAATAAAAGCTGTGTTCTAATTTCTTCTTTGCTACATTCAGCGCTGTATAGTCTGTTGTAGCAAGAAGTGATCTGTTGAGTGTAATGCTCTGTTCCCTGATGCTCAAACTACTGAAACTTACTACATAAAGTACCCATTAAAAGTATTAAACCCCGCCCCCAGAAGTTTTATTGCTATACAACATTGAATCACAGTCGATTAAATCTGATTTCTTTTGACACTGATCAACAGAGATAGACTCTTTTGTGTCAAAATGAAAACAGATTTCTACAAAGTGATCTAAATTAATTACAAACATAAAACACAAAATAGTTAATAGCATAATTATTCACCCCCTTCGAGTCAGTATTTAGTAGATGCACCTTGAGCAGCAATTACAGTCTGTGTGGATAGGTCTCTACCAGCTTTGCACATCAGGACACTGGAACTTTTCCCCATTCTTCTTTACAGAACTGCTCAAGCTCTGTCAGATTGCATGGAGATCATGAGTGAACAGACCTTTTTAAGTCCAGCCACAAATTGTCAATTGAATTGAGGTCATGACTCTGACTTGGCCACTCCAGGACATTAACTTTGTTGTTGTTAAGCCATTCCTGTGTAGCTTTGGTTTTATGCTTAGGGTCATTGTCTTGCTGGAAAACAAATTTTCTCCCAAGTCACAGTTTTTTTGCAGATTGCATCAGGTTTTCCTCCAGGATTTGCCTGTATTTTGCTGCATTCATTTTCCCCTCTACCTTCAACAAGCCTTCCAGGGCCTACTGGTAATCTCCATTTAACTAATTATGTGACTTCGAAAACCAATTGGCTGCACCAGTGATGATTTGGTGTGTCACATTAAAGGGGGTGGGGGTAGTGAAAACATATGCACTCCATTATTTGGTGTTTTATATTTGTAATTAATTTAGATCACTTCGTAGAGATCTGTTTTCACTATGACAAAAAAAGAGTATTTTTCTGTTGATCAGTGTCACAAACACCAAATTAAATCTATTGTGATTCAATGTTATAAAATATGAAAAATTCCAAGGGGGGGTGAATGGAGAGGGTTCAGAGAAGATTCATGAGAATGATTCCAGGAATGAAAGGGTTACCGTATGAGGAACGTCTGCCAGCTCTTGGGCTGTATTCCCTGGAGTTCAGGAATCTCATAGAAACATTCCGAATGTTAAAAGGCCTGAACAGATTGGATATGGCAAGGTTATTTCCCATGGTAGGGGATTCTAGGACAAGAGGGCACGACTTCAGGATTTTAGAACAGAGATGCGGAGAAATTACTTTAGTCAGAAGGTGGTAAATCTGTGAAATTTGTTGCCACAAGTGGATGTGGAGGCCAAGTCATTGGGTGTATTTAAGGCAGAGATAGATAGGTTCTTGATTAGCCAGGGCATCAAAGGGTATGGGGAGAAGGCAGGGGAGTGGGGATGACTGGAAGAATTGGATCAGCCCATGATTGAATGGTGGAGCAGACTCGATGGGCTGAATGGCCTGCTTCTACTCCTATATCTTGTGGTCTTATGATCTAATACTTTTTATAGGTGCTGTACCTTAGAACAGAGATTTGATAGAGGTATACAAAATTATGAGGCGTATAAATCGGGTAAATGCAAGAAGGATTTTCCCACTGAGGTTGGGTGGAGCTACAACCAGAGGTCATGGGATAAGGGTGAAAGGTGAAAAGTTTAAGGGAACATGAGGGGAAACCTCTTCACTCAGAGAGTTGTGAGACTGTGGAATGAGTTGCCAGCACAAGTAGTGCATGTGAGCCCGATTTCAATGTTTAAGCAAAGTTTGAATAGGTACATAGATAGCAGGGTTATGGGGGGCTATGGTTGGCAGTTTAAACGGGTTTAGCATGGACTAGATGGGCCAAAGGGTCAGTTTTTGTGCTGTACTTCTCTGTGACTCTATGGCTCAAAGTATTTTGTTTGACCAAGCAGGATCCCCCTCGCAACACACCAATGGAACCCCTCCTCCACGTCCCACTATCTGATGTCTTCACCCTCACTCGTGGGAAAGGACCTTCCAGATTTGGTCTTCCAGCACTGGCTTCCTATTAAAGGGAACAGTGCCCATTTCGTCATCACTGAAAGTGGCATAGGCAGACAAGAACTTTAATGAATACTTGCCTTTATACAGCAGCACTTTTCACCATATTTTATAGGTGGTCTCGGAGTTACCACGTTGCGTTCTTGAGAACTTATCATAAGGTGAGCTCTTCTTCAGTCAAAATGAGAGAGGGTCACAGAACTGGACTCAACAAAGGATACTCGATAGTTGTGGCAGGGTTTGAAAACTATCACCTCTTACAAAGTTAAATCAAGCGACAAAGGCAAGAGCAGGACTTTGCTTCCAGATGAGCTTAACACATTCCATACTCACTTTTACCATCAAAACGTGGAGAGACCATCACGAACCCCCACATCCCTTTCAACCATCAGCTCTTCAACCAAAGGGGGCAACTTCACAAAACTTCACTTGCCCCATTGTTGAAATGTTATTATTATTGTTATTATTTCCTCTTTTTTATGTATTCACACAGTTTGTAGTCTTCTGCACTCCGGTTGAATGCCCAAGTTGGGTGATCTTTCCTTAATTCTGTTATGGTTATTATTTTACAGATGTATTGAGAATGCCCAGAAGGAAAGGAATTTCAGGGTTGTATATGGTGACACATATGTACCTTGATAATAAACTTAGTTTGAACTTTGAAACTACTGACACCAGTGAGTGAGCAGGCGTGGAAAGAACAGCTACAAATGCACTCACTGACTTCGTGAGTCTACTGGACATTCCTGGCTCTGCTTGCCCTCCACTGAGCACTCCATCATGCAGCAAAGCATCAATAAAGACACAGACTTGCAGTACCCCAAAGACTACTCATTCACCCAGTAGTTCGACATACCACAGGCTTTCTCTCTCCCTAATAAAAGAAAAAGAAATGTCCCTGTATCACAGTGAAAGGGGAGACATAACAAACAACTCACTGATTTACGATGTTAAAAGTCTGTTCCTTCGTTTTTACCAAGCTCTGAGCTCAAAGAGTCGGCTCCAGAAAGGTGCGGCCCCCTGGACACACAACCTACGGTACTAGCCTGCTGCACCTAATGTTCTGTCACTTCAGTCAGGGGCACAGCCCATCCCCAGGGCGATGAAAATCTGGAACCCTGAAGGTGCACTAGTCCTCCAGCCGCGTCCTTGACATATCAAAAAGCGGCCGGTCGTGAGGCCCTGAGAGTGGGTCCCATTCCCACAAAGTACCGAAGTCAGAGTGTAACTCCAGCTCAGGGTCTTCAAAAGAACCTTGAAAAGGCAAAAAAAAGAGATCTGAAAGATAGAAATAGAGCTGTTTCACTTCACTCCACCCCTCGGTCTGCACCCACCCCCTCCTGACCCCTCCAAGGTTCGAATTTCTGTCCTTCCTACAAGAAGCTGTTGGGGTCTCTGAGCACTGGCCTTCACTCCTGGGTGACCCCCTGAAGCAGAGTGTGCATAGTCTCAGAGCATTTTGCAGCTCAGAAACAGGCCACTCGGCCCAGTATGTCCATTCTGACCATTGCACTTACCTCAACTAGTTCAATTTTTGTCCACCGCCTTCTCTGCTTTGATGATCCATGTGCTGGAGTTGGTGTATTTTCATGCAGACTCCCAAATGCGCACAGAAAAGTATGCAAGAGGATATTTTATAGAGATTAGCTTTAATCTCTTAAAGAGATTAGCCATGCGGTCACAGGGGAGCGTACAAGCTCCTTGCAGGCAGCAGCAAGAATTGACTCTGATCCGTGATTGCAGGTGGAGTAAGTAACTGCACGAACCATTACACTACCTTTGAAGTTGCAGTGTTCACCAAGTTTGGCAATTAGAGTGCAGGCGTTACATCAGCAGTCAAGGTGTTCTCTCTGGGAGTGCTCATGTTTATATAGACCCCTGTTCGCTTGCCTCGAGCCTGATTGGCTACCCCTTCAGTTGACCTTGAATTCTATTGGCTTGCATTTCTTTGGCTCTTAGGGGTTTGTAGATGGAATCCATTTTGATATGTTTGTTTACGGAGCTATCAGAAGAGAAACACACTTCTAAGAATTCCCGTGCCTGCTTCATGTTGGCCTGTGCCAGAACCGCTGAGGTGCCCCAGTGAAAGCGATGTCCTTCTTGGTCTTCGTGTACAGAGATCGGTGACAACGGATCATGTCTCCGTGCCACCAGTTTGCGTTGCTGTAAATGAGTTGAGATTTTATGACCTGTCTGGCCGATACGGTTCTTATTGCAATTTCTGCAGGTGACCCTGTGCACCACATTGCTTTTGTCGGTTGCCTTTACTGGTACCTTGGTTCTTCAGACGAGCTTCCTTAAAGTCGCTGTTGGTTTGTGAGTGATCATGATGCCGTGAGGTTCGAGCAGTCGAGCTGTGATTTCTGAGATAACCTTGATGTAGGCCAAGGCTGCGCACTTCAATGCCTCAGCCTGAGCTGACAATATTACCAGCATCCTTTCCATTACCTGTTGTCTGAATCATGTGCCACAGGCCCTGCTGTACCTTAGTGGCCATTCACTGGTGCTTTGCAGAAGGACCTCCCAGATGCCATTAAAGTAGCAGAAGAATTAATTTTAAAGCCTTAATAAAAGTTTAGAATTAGAGTGCTGCCTATGGTTGGGAAATGCCTAGTTAGTTACTGCAGTTATGGGGCAGATGTTCCCACTTGAGGAGATCCCATTGGCAGGATATTTTGAAGCAGCCAGAATGTAAAAAAACATGCTTTTTCTTCCAACTTTTTCTGACCTCAGTTTATTTTCCTATATTCATGCCAAAGTTGTTGGCTGTAACACTCTCAGATGATGTAACTTAAACTTGGACTCCATCTAAGGATGCATTTACATTGGTGAAGTTTAGGTTAACTGCACAAGGACCTGGAGATGTGTCAAGGAAGGTGGGGAAGTGGGAGGGTGTTAATGTGTTGCAGTTACCCTCACACTTCTGTTAGTTTTCAGGGTCTTTGTGTGTGCTACACTGCATTTGAATCCACAGCTTTCTAAAATGCTGAATCTGTGGATTCAGTCTGCAGGACAAACCGATTATCTACAATTGAAATGAAGGGATGTGGCCCATACACTGCCTCTAGCCAGTTCTGCCATTCACTGTCCTCGTGGCTGATCTGTAAACTTCCATCCACACACCCTGAAGAGCTTTGTGGGCTTCCAGGGCATTAGAGATTTTTGTGGCTTGGAGGGCTCAGTGCTTTTTCTTATGAGATGCTGAGAACTTGAAGGGATTATTTTCTAAGCTTTGTTGCACACGCCTGACCTTCAGCTCCCTGGTGTGGAGAAATGGTGCCCGAGGAACCTCCTCATCAGATTGCACTTGGCTCTGGTATTCAGAGGTCCAGCTCCAAACTCACAGCAACGTTCTGTTTTTGGAGGGGGCCACGGTTTGTCTACTGCTCTGCTTGATGCCTTCCGTGGCAGGTGGGCACTGCAGACTGATGTGTATCTGTGTCAGTGGGAACACCTTTCCAAGTTGTGTTTTCTTCATGATAAAGAACAGAGCAAAAAACTGGTCTAACTACTCCAGCATTCACTGAGATCATGGCTAATGGTACCCTCATCTCTACAGACTGGTCTAACTGTGGTGTCCCTGAACTCCACTGCTTATCCAGTGTCCCTCTATTTCCGCCTTAAAATATTCAAGAATATCAAAATATTCCACCATCCTTTGAAGAAGAAAGAGCCAATGAGTCTCACTGCTGCCATCAAGAAGAAGGTACAGGAGCCTCAGAACTCACACTGTCAGGTTCAGGAGAAGTTATTAATCCTTTGGCCATCAGGTTCTTGAATCAAAGCGGATAACTTCATTCGCCCCATCTTTGAAATGTTCCCGCAACCTATGGACTCACTTTCAAGACTCTTCATCTCACGTTCTTGATATTTATTATTTATTTATTATAATTATTTCTTGCCTTTTGCACACTGGTTGAGTATCCAAGTTGGTGTGGTGTTTTACTAATTCTATTATAGTTACAGATTTATTGAGTATGCCCACAAGAAAATGAATCTCTGGGTTTTATACGGTGACATATGTGTACTTTGATAATAAATTTAGTTTGAACTTTAAATCAAACCCATCTGTTCCCATCTTACTTACTTCCTGCCCGTTACATTGCTGGGGATTAGGGCAGCATTGAGGTCTTCCATTACTTACAGTGTTCAGGGCTTCCTCCATTATGTCAGCAGCTTCCTCTCAGTTTTCACTGCAGTCAGTCACGTAAGTCCCGGGTAGAGACTCAGGAATACTGTCACATTCAGATAGAGAAGGAATCTTCATTGCTGTTTCTGTGACAATGTTTTTGAGCAGTCAGGTTGTTAGCCCTGAGCAGAACCCCCAAACCTGGAGGACTGGTGAACCACTCCTAGTCTGGCCTCTACCCTTTGGCCTGTTTGGCATGGGTGATCCTACCAAGAGCCAAAGCATAAAGCCCTGTCTCCAGTCAACATAGCTCTCCAGGTCTTTGAAGCATGCAAGCCTCCAGACCATGACAAGGATGTGGTCCTCCTGGAAGATCTGCTCCCAAGACCTAACATTATCTCCAAACCTGACCTGACCCATCCCAGAAGCTGCACTAAAGCAGAGGGAAAGACTAGCTTAGCTGCACACCTGTAGGACATACCCGCATTAAACATATTGAGCTGTGCTGAGTCAAGCTAGCGTGGCCTACACTGTCCCAACCCTGAATATTCTATCAGACCTGCCCCCACAGTAGTTTTGGTCCTGATCAGCTTCAGTCATTTGCCTAGATTCCAGCCTAGACTTTGAGGACTGGCTCAGGCATCACCTGATGTGGGTCAGAGTGTGGATTGTGATTTGGCAGAAGTTGTGGTTGTTCAGGATGATTGAGAGAGAGCTGCCATGAGAATGTTATTTTGGCATATCCCTTCATGTTTCAAAACAGCAGAGTTCATGTTCTTTAGGCAAACTTGTTCTTTCAGGAATAGCCCTCACCCTCTGCAGCGTATACAGAAGGAAACCATTCTGCCTTTCCAGGCACTGTTCCACATTAAAACCACATTCACACAGAGCACCTGGAAGGAAAATTGCCCAGCACTGTAAGAACTTGATCTTTGTTGTTAATGAAACGCAATTCCATTGCGTGGCACACATAAACTCCACATGAGCAGGCAGAATTTCCAAGCCAATGCGCTGGTTCCTAACTCTATACAGATTGGACACCATTATTTCAGCATAACAATAGTGACAACTCTACAAAAGAGATGCTTTGCACTTTGAAGGACTCTGAGGTTCTGAGGTGTGACACTTTTGAAGGACTGAGGTTCTAAGGGCTGATTTTAGGTACAGGGAAGGGAGCTTTTGTCTAACTCTGGACATTTTTTTGAGGAAGTGCACTGAATGTCTGGCTATGGTTCATTGCGTACTTCATCCTCACACAAACTCATTTTCCACCAATTAAAACAGTGCCATCTGCCAGCAGGGCGAGTCCTTAGTCACGCAATACATTTGTTGACTTTTATTTATATAATTTTATTTATTTAGAGATTGATATACAGAATTATAGAATTGAGAATTCTTTAAGTTATACGTGGATATCAACTCCACTTCCAAAATTCTCTTCTATCACCAGACTGAAATCCATAACTCATCAGTGGGATTCCTTCATTGCAATCTAGACTGTGGGTGATAATTGACTACCAACTCTGAATCAAGGTACAGGGAGGCACACTATAAATTTACTGCTGTCTCAGTTTGCTTTTGACTTACTTTAGCCATGCTGAGGCCTCACGACTTGTAAACCAAATTTGCAGTCTCTGTTTTGTGCTCAGAATGAGTAGGTTCTGAAGATAATCCAGATTAATTTTTTTTAAACTGTGAAATCCTGTCTGAGGAAATTCCCACAATACTCTCACCAATGTGTCTAACTCAGCTTCAGGATTCACCCACGGGAGATGATGTTTTGAATGGATAGTGAATGAGTGAATGTGGCATTGAGAGTATGGGTAGGTCTGCTTTAATGCCTGTTCCATAATGTGAATAGTGGATGAGGGAATAATATTTGCAGTACTTGGACCACATTAGTTATGGTCTAATTGCAAATGGAAAAACCTGTTAAAATCTGTCCTTTGAAACCAACAACAACCTGTTGTGCTGTAACATTGACAACTATCACGGTATAGCGGATCTACGTATATTTATGCTCACTGATTCCCAGGAATGTCTGGCCCATGACCATTCAAAATGCAGATGAAACAGGGCTAGCATTAGAACCCAGAGACCTTGCACTGGGAGTAATTTAATAATAATTGATACCAACATTAAAGAATTTAATAATTTAATAATAATTGGTGCAAACATTAAAGAAGACATTTTTGTTGGTCCACAAATCTAACTGGTCATTAACGTCAGGCAATTTGAAGAACTTCTAGTTAGATTGGAAAAAACTGCATGGAAGGTATTCAAGGACATTGTTGAAGATTTTCTTGGCAACTACAGAGCACCAAACTATGTGAGGCATACAATGTTTTAAGCATACAAAACCATGAATTGAAACAAGTCACTGAAGATTCATTTTCTGCATTTGCATTCCCATTTAGACTTCTTCCCTGCAAATCTTGGCGCTGTCAGTGACGAGCACGGTGAAAAATTCCACCTGGACATTACGGTCATGGAGAAACGGTATCAGGGCAACTGGAATCCATCAATGCTGGCTGATTATTTTTGGACACTTAAAGCGAGAAGCCTCAGATGCTGAGTCAAATAAAAATCATCAACAAAACATTTCTAGCTCAGTTAAACTATTGCAATGCGTCAACACCGTTGTACAACTAAACACATATATTCAGTAATTAATTTTCAATAGTTAATTTCTTGCTTCTCCAAATTCCTACATGATACAAGAATGCATGCACCTTCCATCTGTCTATCATAACCACAGAAAAATTCTGAGGAAGCAACACTTTTGGAAAAAAAAGTGTTGTCTAGTGTATTTTTTCTGAAGGTATTCAGTGTCTATAAACCTGTTTCATTTACAATGATCTATTTAACTTTTTTATTTATTCGTTTTGGAGGATATGTCAGCATTTAGTGTCCATCCATAATTGGCCTTGAGATGAAAGTTGTGCGCCTTCTAAGAAGTGCTGCTGCTGGGGAGGGAGAATCCAGACTTAGACCCAGCAAGAACAAAAGAATTGTGGTGAATAGTGAAGGTCAGGACTATCTGTGACTCCGAGGGGAATATACAGGTGGTAGTGGTTGCAGGATTTTGCTTCATAACTCTCAAACTTTTTCGTTGATCATACCCCTGATTGCTTGGCTTAAATAACCTTCCAGCTCACTTTCTCCCCTGCAAGGAGATTGGAAGGTTTTTACAGATTGTAAAGATGTCCTTTCAAAACTCAAACAAAAAACTGATGATGCTAAAGCTCCATAATAAACACAGATTCTGGAAATCCTTGGGCGCAGGGAAAGGGAAAGGAATTTGATGTTTCAAATCAAATCAATAAAGATTCGTTAGGACTAAAAATTTATTTTCATCCTTCAGCTAACTTTCACTGTCCAACCCTAAGTACTGGAGCCTGGGCTGATCCATGGCATCCCTGTGGAATTAAATAAAAACTACTCAACAACCTGTATTGAATGTAATGACTATTCTTTTATCATGAAGAATTCTCAAGAAGAAACAGATGCAAAGTTATTTCTATAATCTATTCTTTTGCTACCTGCAGTTTATGTGGAAGGATGGTGTGGCGGTGCCTTGTTTGACCAGCGTGAGGTTAAATTTGTGGTCGGAGAAGGGGAAGATCATGATATTCCCATAGGAGTTGACAAAGCCTTGGAGAAAATGCAGAGGGGAGAGCATTGCATTCTTCACCTGAAGCCAAAGTAAGTGCACAGCGTACTAATTGGAAAATCATAGACATAAGGATACACAGCTCAGGAACAGCCCCATCAACCCACTGTGTCCTACTTTAATCCATTGTGGTTCCTGTCATCGGGTCCAATGATGACAGGATATCTGTGTGGGCGAGTTCTTAAAGTGGAAAAGCCGTTGAATTGGGCGATTCTACGCTCTCAACCTCAGAAGTCCGGGTCCAGTGCTGTGAGTAGTCAAAGCAAACTTGGGTCTTCCTTAGATGCAGTGGATGACCATGACATCTCCTGTGCCTCGTCATGCCCTTCACTCACCACGGAGCGTCGCAGTACCGCCTTCCTGGTCGGTGGATCTCACTGCACACCTCACCTGCTCAGTCTGCCGGAGCTGGCTTTGCATTATAGATGGGGATTAATCCATTATTTTCCTCATATTCCCATCATCTTCCCCCAAATTGTATCACTTTCTCATACAGCAGTGGCAGTGGACAGTGACCAATCAGCCTGCATATCTTTGGGATGTGGAAGGAAACCAGAGCTCCTGGAGCAGGAGTTCCCAACCCGGGTCCGCAAACTCCTCGGTTAATGCTAGGGGTCTATGGTATAAAAACTCCTGTACTGGAGTCAGTGGCAAGTCCACGTGTGTACTGTACTGGAGTCAGTGCCAAGTCCACGTGTGTACTGTACTGGAGTCAGTGCCAAGTCGACGTGTGTACTGTACTGGAGTCAGTGCCAAGTCCACGTGTGTACTGTACTGGAGTCAGTGCCAAGTCGACGTGTGTACTGTACTGGAGTCAGTGCCAAGTCGACGTGTGTACTGTACTGGAGTCGGTGCAGTATCGATGTGGGCAAGTCTCTGAGCAATACTCAGTTACAATATGTCTTTTAACACAGTAAGGCGTTCCTGAACACTTCACAATTTTTAACTATCGAAAGAGAGGCATATAAACACTAAAAGCTTAACTAAAGGCAAACAAGAGAAAATGTGCAGAGGCTGGAAATCCGAGCAATACACACAGAATGCTGGAGGAACTCAGCAGGCCAGGCAGCATCTATGGAGAAGAGTACGATCAACGTTTCAGGCCGAGACCCTTCATCAGGACTGGAGACAATAAAGATGAGGAGTCAGAGTAAGAATGTGAGGGGAGGGGAGGAAGAAACACAAGGTGATAGGTGAAGTAAAAGTTGGGAAGTCAATGAGTGAAAGAGATACAGAGCTGGAGAAGGAGGAAGCTGGAAGGAGAGGACAAAAGGCCATGGAAGAAAGAAAAGGGGGAGGAACGCAGGAGGAGGTGGTGGGCAGCTAAGGAGAAAAGGTGAGAGAGGTGAAAGGATGGGGAAGCATCATGCTAAGAGCAGATTCGGCAGAGACAGAGGAATTGAGAGAAGGGGATGGCATTTTTTACAAGTAACAAGGTGGGAGCAGGTATGGTCCAGGTAGCTGTGAGAGTCAATGGGTCCGTAATAGACATCAGTAGATAAGCTGTCTCCAGAGACAGAGACGGTGAGATCGAGAAAGGGAAGGGAGTTGTCGGAAAGGAACCAGGTGAAATTGAGGGCAGGGTGGAAGTTGGAGGCAAAGTCGACGAGTCAGCACAGGTGCAGGAAGCAGCACCAATACAGTCATCGATGTTGCGCAGGAAAAGTGCCAGACAGTCATCAGTGTAGGCTTGGAACATAAACTGTTCCACGTAGCCGACAAACAGGCAGCCATAGCTGGGACCCATGCAAGTGTCCGTGGCTAAAACTTTTATCTGAAGGAACTGGGAGGAGCCGAAGGAGAAATTATTGAGAGTGAGAACAAGTTCCACTAGGCGGAGGAAAGTGGTGGTGGAGGGGAACTGGTTGGGTCTGGTGTCCAGAAAGAAACAGAGAGCTTTGAGACCTTCCTGGTGGTGAATGGAAGTGTATAGGGACTGGACATCCATAGTGAAAATAAGGTGATCTGTGCCAGGAAAGTTGAAATCATTTTAAAGACCGAAAGTGTGTGAAGTTACAAACCAGCCAGTCCAGGTAGCCCCATTGTTTCTGTTTGTTCCTGCCCCATTGAACTCATATCAACATACCTCAATTCTGTTTTATCCCCCCTGGTTCAGTCCCTTCCTACCTACATCTGTGACACTTCACACGCTCTTGATCTGGCCACCCCACCAGGGGTAGGGTTCCCCTCGTCCTTACCTACCACCCAACCAGCCTCTGCGTTCAGCATGTAATTCTCCATAACTTCCACCATCTCCAATGGAATCCCACCACCAAGCACACCTTTCCCTCCCCAACTGAACCTACTGCTTTCCACAGGGATCACTCCCTACACAACTTCATTGTCCATTCATCCCTCCCCACTGATCTCCCTCCTGGCACTTAATCCTAGCAAGTGGAACACCTATACCTCTTTCCTTACTGCCTTTCAAGGCCCCAAACTGTCCTTCCAGGTGAGGCAACACTTCACCTGTGAATCTGTTGGGGTCATCTGCTCTATCTGGTGCTTCCAGTGTGGCCTCCTGTATATCAGTGCGACCCGACACAGATTGGGAGACGGCTTCGCCGAGCACCTACACTCCGTCTACCAGAAAAAGCAGAACCTCCAAGTGACCACCCATTTTAATTCCACTTTCCATTTCTATTCCAACATGTTAGTCATAGATAGATAGATAGATAGATAAACTTTATTGATCCTGAGGGAAATTGGGTTTCGTTACAGCCGCACCAACCAAGAATAGAGCATAAATATAGCAATACAAAAACCACAAACAATCAAACAACAAAATGCAAACTGTGCCAGATGGAAATAAATCCAGGACCAGCCTATTGGCTCAGGGTGTCTGACCCTCACGGGAGGAGCTGCAAAGTTTGATGGCCACAGGCAGGAACGACCTCCCGTGATGCCTAGTGTTGTATCTCGGTGGAATATGGCCGGGGTCCAACAGCAAAAAGTTCAATATCCGGTCTACAAACACGTTCCTTGATCGTAATATGACCCGGATTGCACCATCTGTTGTTAACCAGAACAGCAAGCCCCCAACTCCTTTACACTTACTGCTCTCAGTGCACTTCCGGTCAGGAAGCCATCCATGGAAAAGTTTTGATCGGGTATGTCCTCGTGCAGCCCCGTTCCAGTGAAACACATAACACTGCACTCCCGAAATGTTCTCTGACTCCTGGCTAGCGCCGTGAACTCATCCATTTTATTACCCACCGAACTCCTCTTCTCCATAAGTCTCTGTTGTCTCGACCTGGTCCTCTTTCCTCGACTTTGTGATCCCCCTCTGCATCCTCTGTGTGTTTTCCTCCAGATTTCAGCAGGGGTGTCCGCTGCTCTGCTCGCTAAACCGGCCAGCATAAGCTCAATCAGCTGGTCCCTGGAATAAACAATGCGACCATGCTTTTGCCCCACTAATGAGACGTGTCGGGATGTAACTATTTCCAGTACTAAAAACCCAAATAAAACTCTCTCTACCAGCAGCTTCAACGTGTTCCTGTGAAAAAAATACAAAAAATAAAGTAAGTTAAAAAGTAAGAAGAAAAAAGTAAGAATACTGGTCGGAACGGCTGTGACAGGCTGCATGCACGACCGGCGCATGCGCACTACATGATCTCCTCTACTGCTGCGATAAGGCCACACTCGGTTTTGGAGGAACAACACCTTATATTCCGTCTGGGTAGCCTCCAACCTGATGGCATGAGTATTGACTTCTAAAACTTCTGGTAATGCCCACCACATTCCCCATTCCTCATTCCCATTTCCCTCCCTCACCTTGTCTCCTTACCTGCCCAACACCTCCCTCTATTGCTCCTCCCCCTTATCTTTCTTCCATGGCCTTCTGTCCTCTCCTATCAAATTCCCCCTTCTCCAACCCTGTATCTCTTTCATCTATCAACTTCTCAGCTCTTTAATTCCCCACTCCCCCCTCCCCTTTGGGGTTCACCTATCACCTGGTGTTTCTTCCTCCCCTTTCCCCACCTTGTTACTCTGACTCCTCATATTTTTTTCTCTCCAGTCCTGCCGAAGGATTTCTGCTCAAAACATCGACTGTACCCTTTTCCATAGATGCTGCCTGGCCTGCTGAGTTCCTGCGACATTTTGTGTGTGAAGCTTAACTAAGCTTGGGCTTTAAGGAGTGTCTTACTTAACGTGTAAAACCAGTGTTCAGGAAGGCAGTTCAATGGTCTGACTTGAGGTTTGTACTACATACCTGGGCTGTCAATAAGAATGTCAATTTCAAAGTTCAGTGTTGAAAGTTCCAAGTTCAAACTTCTATATCTTAGCCTGACTGTGCCCTAACCTCAGCAAAACTGCTACTGAGACCCTCATTCATACAGCTGATGACTGTTAAGTCTTGACTATCAAAAGCATTCTTGGCTGTTCCTGCATTTTTTATCTTCCATAACCTAGAATTCACCCAGGACCCTTCTTCTATTCTTTTTGGCATCTGGCATGCTTATCTATCTCCTCGTTGGCCAACACTGGCTCCTAATGAAATAAATGTCTTTCTTTTCACTGGTCCATAGTCATCCCACATGGATTCTACACGTCCTCCAAGTCTGTACAATATTCCTCAGCCCCTATATCTCTCTGGGATCTCTTCTAATCATGGATTTTTATTCATTACAGCAAAGTTTCTTTTGAATTCCCTCACTAAATCTCCCGGCCTTCTTACTCTCCTTTAACTCCTGCTTCAGTCCATAATAGCATCGTGCTAATCGCTGCAAATAAATAGCAACAACTTTTTTACTCGGGCATGGAGTTTGTTATTTCTTGTCATCCTCACTTTACCAGCTGTGAGGGATTATTTTGTTATACTCTGGATAACATTTACTTCAGAGAAGTGAGAGAGTGTGCCCAACATTCTGCGCACAATAGGTCACATGAACCCTTCCTCTCTGACCCAGCTATTGAATGCACTGATCCATGTTCTGCAATAATGAGAAACCAGAGCATCCAGCTAGAGGGATGCTCGAATATGAGACTCAGGCAGAGCTGCGAGGACCATTGTACAATTGTTTCATTCCTTTTACAAGTTTAACAAAAAAGCTGGAATTATTTTGTTTCAGATATGGATTTGGAGATCATGGAAAACCAGGCTTCAATATTCCACCGAACTCGGAGCTCGATTATGAGGTTTTGCTGAAGGACTTCGTAAAGGTGAGTGGATAAGGCAGACAGTCTGAAAGTGAGAGCAGGAGGAATCATGACTGATTTACCTTTAGCGTGGTGGTACTGTTGAATGAACAGGATGTGCTGTTTGAGAGAACACCATCTTATTGTTGACCACAATGTTTCCAACTGCATTTACTTCT
This sequence comes from Mobula birostris, assembly GCF_030028105.1. Classification (NCBI taxonomy): domain Eukaryota; kingdom Metazoa; phylum Chordata; class Chondrichthyes; order Myliobatiformes; family Myliobatidae; genus Mobula; species Mobula birostris. The sequence goes on from NC_092372.1 coordinate 120,577,991, forward strand.
GTGAACAATACTGACAGCTTCCAAATATAAAAATTGCAGCTTGAACATTTTGCCAGCGAGATGATCATACACAAATGGAGTACAGTATTTGATTTTTTCTGGGCCTGGTCCAATCTCTTTATCACTTTATCACCAGATATACAATATCAGGGTTCAAAATTCAAGGGACTGCAAGCAGATTTTGCGAACTGGTGTCCAACCTTTACCCTTTAAACCCCGGTATTATTCAGCTTTGGTCTTCTTTGACAAATGCACATGGTGTACCAGATGGGGTCTGATCAAAAGACATATGAAGGATTGATAAAGATTCATAGATCATCACCTTTTTTCAGCTCTTTATGTCCTAATTGCCTGAGAGAAAGGCCAACGTTTCATTAGCCCACTAGGATGAGGTGCTACGTGATCAGTACCATAAGGACCATGAATGTTCAGGATAGGGTACGTGACTAAGATAGAGGTCTGAACTAACTGTCCAGGGACAAAGTGCAAACCCATGGAATTTAGAATCTGTTAACACTAATTTACGACGAGTGAGGGGTGGTGGAGACACACAACAAAACTTACTAATGGTGACCATGAAACATGTGATAATCCACCTGGTTCAGGGAAGGAGATCTGCCATCTTTCCCCAGCCTGGCTTATCTGTCATTCCAGCCCTCCATCATCTGCTCGAACTTCAAACACCGTCTGAAGTTTTGTAGCAAACTTAATCGGTTGTGCCATTACCCTGTGTACTATGGCTCATTTCGTGTCGTCTACGAGTGATGATAAACCTGATTCGGATAAGGGTCTCTATTGACACACAGTGATAGAGGTTGGGAACGGTGAGGGTGGAGTGCCACGGGAGGATGTGTGACAGGTGGCCGAGGAGGAGTGCTGGGGGAGGGAGGGAGGCGCAGGTACAGACACACCCAACCCTGAGACACCAGGCAAGGTCATTTGATTCTAAACAATTGGTATATTGATCATTGCAGAATATCTCTCTGGTGCTTCTGGCTCCTATCTCTTTCCCAACCATTTTCCCATTCTCCCTGCTGCCTTCAGTCCACAAAAGAGAGCCATTCCAAACAACTATTACTCTCACCAGATTTACAAACTCACTCTCTGCTCCATGCTGACAAATATAGTACTGTGCAAAAGTTTTCGCACCCGAGCTAAGACTATCTGTGCCCAAGACTTGTGCACAGTACTGTATGTCATTCCAATCTTGCACTGCTGTACATTAATCTTACCTGGCAAATTCCATGGCCCATCTCTTGACTTGCACAGGTTTGACTCTAGAATCACAGGACTTCTACCATCAAGACTGCTGAGTCTTGTCACGATCTCTGACCCTTTCCTGTGCTCTGTGCTGCTGCTGCCAGTGGCAGAGACCTGGGGGGTGGAGGCAGTAGAAGTGTAGCGTTCCTCTTCACTCTGGACCAATGCTGGGGATATGGCACGTGTGTGTATTTGTCCTAACGATATAGATTGCTCCATTTTGCCAAACAGGCTAAAGATCCCTGGGAAATGGATACACGTGAGAAGTTAGAGCAAGCAGCTATTGCCAAGGAGAAAGGAACGTCCTATTTTAAGGTATTTGTGAAAACTAGTTATCTCTGACGTAGTCGTGAGCTGAATTCACCAAAAAGCAGCTTTGTTTAATTCCCTTCACTAATGACACTATCCTTCCCTCTACACACAAACTTATCATGTCTGTGGCACCATTAGATACGTGCTCCAGACCGGAACAGGGATGGAGGGTATTATAATATCTGTGGCACCATTAGATACGTGCTCCAGACTGGAACAGGGATGGAGGGTGTTATAATGTCTGTGGCGCCATTAGATACGTGCTCCAGACTGGAACAGGGATGGAAGGTATTGCAGCATCTGTTCTGACCATGCCTTGCTTTCATGCTGGTTTGAGATCTCACCCACACTTCAATGAACCCAAGTGGATGACCAGCATTTGAAGAGTGCAAGGAATTATGAGAAAAAGAGTGCAAAGAGGTTTACAAGAATGCTGCCAGGACTTGGGCCTGAGTTTTAGAAAGAGGTTAGGTAGGTTAGAACTTTATTCCCTGGAACAGGGAGTTGAGAGGGTGAGAGGGTGACCGTATATAAAATTGTGAGGGGCTTAGACCATAAGACACAGGAGCTGAATTAGGCCATTCAGCCCATTGAGTCTACTGCGCATAGACAGAATGAACGCACATAATTTTTATCCAAAAGAAAGGGAAGCAAAAACTAAAAGGCATGGATTTAAAGTGAGAGGAGAAAGGCCTGAGAGACCATTCAGCCCCTCAGGTCTGCTCTGCATAGACAGGGTGAATACACATCATTTTTATCCAAAAGAAAGTGAATCAAAAACTAAATGAAAGGTTAGTGGGGAAAGATTTAGAATGAACCTGAGAGGCAACATCTTCACACTGTGGGTTGTCGGTGTATGGAAGAAGCTGCCAGAGGAAGTGTTTGAGATGGGTACAATAACAACTTTTAAAATATGCTTGGACAAGGACATGGGTAGGAAAGGGTTAAAATGATACCGAACAATGCATGCAAATGGGACTGGCTTAGAGAGGCATCTTGGCTGGCACGGATGAGCTGGGCAATTATGCTCCCACGGCTTCGAGAGTCCAACGTTCGCAGATCCCAACAAGTCTGCATCAGCTCCTCATACTGTATCCCTAAGAACATTGTACAGGATATGTATGAAAGAAAAGTCAAATTATGTTCCAAAAGTAGTACTGAGTTAAAGAAAGCTTCCCATGAACAAAGTCCAGACAGCCCCACTGGATGATAACAAAATGCTTCTAAAAACTGTAATTTTAGTAGCTTATCAACACCTTTGGGTTGGTAGACGGTTTTTATGTTGACAGATACCAAAAGAATCAGCGACCATCTATTTACAGAATTTTATATCTTTCATTTGAAGTTTTCAACAATGACCAAACTGCTCTCAGCTTATTTGGCTCTGATTAGCACTAGTTACTAATTGGTTGGTTGACACTGACCAGTGGAAAAAGTAATTGCCTTGAAATTGAACCTGTTGAGTGGGCCTAAACATCAATGCATGCAGAGTTAGCAGCTGTCAGGAGCTCCTTCACCATCACCAGATCCATTGAGTAGAGGATACTGAATACTTTCTTCGAAAGCACAGTTTTCCTGCCTCAGAAGACGTGGTCACAAGCTGTGCATTCCTTTCAGGAGCTGCATGTGATGCTCAGAGATGCCGGGTGATTCCAAGCTGATTGCAGACCCTTGAACACCCACCTCCACCCCGGCCACGCAGTAGCTGCAACGGTGGGTGAAGGAAATGCAGGGGAAGGGCGACGATGGAACTCTTTCCTCTGCTGGTGTCCCCTGCTGCGTTCAGCACTGTGTGGTGCAGCATGTCAGAGGTGGTTGCTTCCTGAACCTGGGCACGTAACATGTAAATGCTGTGGTCACTGAACAGCAGTCCCTTTGCAGACACCTTGATCCTTGTGAACAATTGTTGGCTGGAGCGAGATGTGATAAACTGATATCCATAAGACATAGGAAGAGAAATAGGGCATTCGGACCATCATGGCTAATTTATTATCCTTCTCAACCCCATTCTCCTGCCTTCTCCCCATAACCCCTGACATCCTGACTAATCAAGAACTTCTGCTTTAACTATACCCAGTGACTTGGCCTACACAGCCATCCATAGCAATGAATTCCACAGATTCACCACACGCTGGCTAAAGAAATTCCTCCTCATTTCTGTTATAAAGGGACATGCTTCTTGTCTCAGGCTGTGCCCCCTAGTGCTAAGGTCCTCCACTACAGGAAACGTCCTCTCCATGTTCACTCTGTCTGTCTTGCCCTTTCGCTATTCGATAGGTTTCAACAAGGTTCCACCGCACAACCCCCATTCTTCTGCAGGGGATGTCAGAAAGAGGATCTTTCAGTTCAGATTATTTTGGCCAAGTCCAGTTGACCTTGGTCTTTGATTTTTCATGGAGCCAAAGTGACAGCATAGGAATCAGGCCCTTTGGCCCACTGACCACACATGTCCTAACCCATTTTCTATTAAATTCCTCCTTCCCAGACTACACAACACCTGCACACTACAAGGGAATTTATGGTTACCCATTAATCTGCCAAAATTCTCACAGAGAATGTGCAAACCCCACACAGACAGCATGGCAGGTTGGGGGGTGTGGCGGGGTAGGGGGGGAAGAGAAGATAAAGACTGAAGAACAGCGAGCTAGTGGTTCTGTGAGCTGTGCTACTCCTGTTGGATGTGATTGTTCTCTCCACATGGAGTGCCCATTTCACCCAGCAGAGGAGTGAAGGGTACAATGCAGAAACTTGTGAATTTGAAGCCGACACTGCTGAAGTTGGCAGATGTGGGTGTAACTCCCGACCAGAAGTGCACAGGCTCATCTTCCAATTATCAATAAGTAGATTATTGCATGATTTGTGAATGAAAAGCAAGGTTAACCAAACCAATTTCAAGGCTATTCCTTTTTCACTAAAACAGGAAAACTAGCACTAGTTATAAATCTTTGTTTGGGATTTTCAACTTCAGCCACAGAAACACTTTCTTACTGTCTGAACCATAAAAGAATTGAACTGAAAATCGGATTTCAACAAGGGAAGTAAAACAGAATTAGATAGGGAGAGTGGTCCTGATTAAATAGACTTAAACATTCTGAATTTGAATAATTGTATGCATCTGAGGCAGCTCACAGTAAAATGCTGGAATACCAGAGTGAAGGTTATTTATCCATACAGTATTCCTCACAATGACCCACTGGCAGGTTGTTTGCTGTTCCAGAGCCCAGCAGCTGCAATCTCTTTTGTCTCCTTGTGTGTCTGTAAATCAATGCATTGTGAGGAAAAGTCGCTCCGGTCCATTTGGTCTGTCCCACGCAATAGCGATGACTACATGTCACCTTAAGAAGGACATCTCACCTGAAACCTGAGAAGGGTCTTGCTGAAGGATCTCAGCCTGAAACCTCGACTGTTTACTGTTTTCCATAGACATTGCTTGACCTGCTGAGTTCCTCCAGCATTTTGTGGGTGTTTCTTAGCTGAAACAATGTGATCTCCTGAAAGAAGTGAACAAAAAGGTTCAGACTGGTTTGGAAACAATTAAAATTTTCCTCTAGAGTTCTTTACCGCAGGTGAAATTGATTCAGGATCTTGACTCTGACCGTATGATGTTAGTTTCCCTGGAGCTGATTCTAATTCTAGTTCTAAACGTGTCCCATTCCCTGGATTTCTTTCTTTTCTGTGCTCAGCGTGGTAAATACGAGCAGGCTCAGATCCAGTACAGGAAGATCGTGGCATGGCTGGACCAGCGATACGGCCTATCAGGGGAGGACAGTTGGAGTGCTAAGGCCCTTGTTCTAGCAGCACACCTCAACGTGGCAATCTGCTGTCTGAAACTGAATGACTACCTGAAGGCTGTGGAGAGCTGTGACAAGGTGAGGGGTGGGTAACTTTTTTTTGGCAACGAGTGGAGTGCTTGACTGAAATAAACGCCAAGTGAAGCTGTGTCTTGATGTGGAAGTCTCTGGGTTGTAGGTTTACAACGTTGGGATCAGCACCGAGGCTGCAGCTTCACAGCCTCCAGAGAGACAAGGTCAATCCTCACATTGGGTTCTCCCTGTGACAGCAAAGCTCCGATTTCTGCCACCTTCCAAGGACGTAGGTTCAGTGGCCACTGTAAACATCCCTTAATGTGTAGCTGAGGGGTAGCATCTTTGGGGAGTTTGATGGGAATGTGGGACGAGTAAAAGCAAAATGTGGAATTTGTGCTGGATTCCTGTAAATGGGTGGGTGATGGACAGCAGCTTCAGTCCTGTGTAAATCAATGACCCTCTCTGTACTTAATACTAAGTAATACCTCTGTGCTTAATTTCAACGGTGGCCAATGGGGAAGTATCTGTACGAGCTGCTTTAATTATCTTAGGATTAAGTTTTGACAAACTTCTGTAGGTGTGCGGTGCAGAGTATGCTGACTGGCTGCATTACAGCCTGGTATGGCAACACCAATACCCTTGAATGGAAAATCCCACAAAAAGTGGTGAATACATACAGCTCAGTCCATCACATGTAAAGTCCTCCCCACCACTGAGCACCGCTACGTGGAGCGTTGTCGCAGGAGAGCAGCAACCATCATCAGGGTCCCCCACCACAAAGGTCATGCTGCCTTCTAGCTCCTGCCATTAGGAGGAAGGTCCAGGAGCCTCAGCACTCACACCACCAGGTTCAGGAACAGTTCTTGGCCCTCAACCATCAGGCTCTTGAACCAGAGGGGATAACTTCACTCAGCTTCATTCACCCTGTCTTTGAAATGTTTCCCACAACCAATGGACTCTTCGTCTCATGTTCTTGACAGTTATTGCTTCTTTATTTATCATTATTATTTCTTTCTTTTTATATTTCACACTGGTTGAACGCCCAGGTTGGTGTGGTCTGTCATTGATTCTGTTGAGGTTGTGACTCTATTATGGATTTATTGAGTATGCCCACAAGAAAATGAATCTGAGGGTTGTATATGGCGACATTTATGTATTTTGATAATAAATTTATTTTGAACTTTGAAATGTGGGTAAGGTTGCCCAAAGGGACTCAAGTTTGCAGTCATTTCATTTTATTAAATGACAATAAAAGAGGACTGCGTGTCCTCATGATCTAATCTAATCTAATATTCAGCCATCTCCAGACCTTACAACCTTTAATGAGGACAACCATTATCAACTGATACATACTGGCATGTGCAGAGTGCAAAGAGCGTAATTATCCTCAAGGAACAACTGAATTCTAGAATAGCAAGGTGCATTGAAAAGAACAGCTGAATATGTTTCTGAAAAGTTGTTGCAGAATATAGCACATTACATAGAACGTAGAACAGTACAGCACAGGAAAAGGTCCGTCAGTGCATCATGCCATGCTGAACTAATTAAACTAACCCCAACTGCCTGTACATGGACCATATCCCTCCATACACTTCATATTCAAGTAGTAGGATACTGAGTGCCTTTTGTTAAAGCAGGTGAGATGTGTTGGCCAGATTCTGGCAAGATTAAGTGAGTAATCAGATACTTATCCTACTCATCCAGTTTGTTGTCCACTGTCACGCACCCCCCACACCCCGTGCTCAAAGTTCAGGTGACACAAAACATATTTCACCTCCCCACCTCCTGGTGGGTGAAATCGCCTGTCCTAGGGGTCCTTTGGCCCAGGCAGGGATTTGCGGCAGATAATTTGATGTAATCGGCAGTTCGTTACTCATCTGCTTGAACACCTGACCCACTGTTGGAGATGAGACACCTTGGCTCACTAATGTCCGAACTTGTACCACGTCTTTTACCAAGAGTCCTGCATCTTTAACTGTCTCGATGCAGCATCCATGGTTTGGCATAACATTGAAGAAAAGATGCAGAAATGATCCCTAACCTACCCTGAGGTTTGGGACAGTACAGTGTAAAATCCACATTGTACCTGACCTGAGAGAGTCCAATGGGACAGTTTAGTATCAAATCCACATTGTACCTGCCCTGAGAGAGTCTGATGTGACAGTTTAGTATAAAATTCACATTGTACCTGCCCTCAGAGAGTCCGATGTGACAGTGTCGTATAAAATCCACATTGTACCTGCTCTGAGAGAGTCTGATGTGACAGTTTAGTATAAAATCCACATTGTACCTGCCCGAAGAGAGTCCAATGGGACAGTGTCGTTATAAAATCCGCATTCTACCTGCCCTGACAGAGTCTGATGTGACAGTGTCGTATAAAATCCACATTGTACCTGCCCTGAGAGACTCTGATGGGACAGTGTCATATAAAATCCACATTGTACCTGCTCTGAGAGAGTCTGATGGGAAAGTATCGTATAAAATCCACATTGTACCTGCCCTGAGAGAGTCTGATGTGACAGTTTAGTATCAACTCCACATTGTACCTGCACTGAGAGAGTCTGATCTGACAGTGTCGTATAAAATCCACATTGTACCTGCCCTGAGAGAGTGCAATGGGACAGTGTCGTATAAAATCCATATTGTACCTCCTCTGAGAGAGTCTGATGTGACAGTTTAGTATAAAATCCACATTGTACCTGCCCTGAGAGAGTCCAATGGGACAGCATCGTATACAATCCACATTGTACCTGCCCTGAGAGTGTCTGATGGGACAACTGAGTATAAAATCCACATTGTACTTGCCCTGAGAGAGTCTGATGGGAAAACTGAGTATAAAATCCACATTGTACCTGCCCTGAGAGAGTCTGATGGGACAGTGTCGTATAAAATCCACATTGTACCTGCCCTGAGAGAGTCTGATGTGACAGTTTAGTATAAAATCCACATTGTACCTGCCCTGAGGGAGTCCAATGGGACAGTATCGTATGAAATCCACATTGTACCTGCCCTGAGAGAGTCTGATGGGACACTGTCGTATAAAATCGACATTGTACCTGCCCTGAGAGAGTCTGATGTGACAGTGTCATATAAAATCCGCATTGTACCTGTCCTGAGAGAGTCTGATGTGACAGTGTCATATAAAATCCATATTGTACCTGCCCTGAGAGAGTCTGATGAGACAGTTTAGTATAAAATCGACATTGTACCTGCCCTGAGAGAGTCTGATGGGACAGTGTCGTATTAAATCCACATTGTACCTGCCCTGAGAGAGTCCAATGGGACAATGTCGTATAAAATCCATATTGTACCTGCTCTGAGAGAGTCTGATCTGACAGTTTCGTATAAAATCCACATTGTACCTGCCCTGAGAGAATCTGATGTGACAGTGTCGTATAAAATCCACATTGTACCAGCACTGAGAGAGTCTGATGGGACAGTGTCGTATAAAATCCACATTGTACCTGCCCTGAGAGAGTCCAATGGGACAGTGTCGTATGAAATCCACATTGTACCTGCCCTGAGAGAGTCTGATGTGACAGTGTCGTATAAAATCCACATTGTACCTGCTCTGAGAGAGTCTGATCTGACAGTTTCGTATAAAATCCACATTGTACCAGCGCTGAGAGTGTCTAATGGGACAACTGAGTATTAAATCCACATTGTACCTGCCCTGAGAGAGTCTGATGTGACAGTGTCGTATCAAATCCACATTGTACCTGCCCTGAGAGAGTCTGATGGGACAGTGTCGTATAAAATCCACATTGTACCTGCCCTGAGAGAGTCCAATGGGACAGTGTCGTATTAAATCCACATTGTACCTGCCCTGAGAGAGTCCAATGGGACAGTGTCGTATAAAATCCATATTGTACCTGCTCTGAGAGAGTCTGATCTGACAGTTTCGTATAAAATCCACATTGTACCTGCCCTGAGAGAGTCTGATCTGACAGTGTCGTATAAAATCCACATTGTACCTGCCCTGAGAGAGTCTGATGTGACAGTGTCGTATAAAATCCACATTCTACCAGCACTGAGAGAGTCTGATGGGACAGTGTCGTATAAAATCCACATTGTACCTGCCCTGAGAGAATCCAATGGTACAGTGTCGTATAAATTCCACATTGTACCTGCTCTGAGAGAGACTGATCTGACAGTTTCGTATAAAATCCACATTGTACCTGCCCTGAGAGAGTCTGATGGGACAGTGTCGTATAAAATCCACATTTTACCTGCCCTAAGAGAGTCTGATATGACAGTTTAGTATAAAATCCACATTGTACCTGCCCTGAGAGAGACCAATGGGACAGTGTCGTATGAAATCCACATTGTACCTGCCCTGAGAGAGTCTGATGGGACAGTGTCGTGTAAAATCCACATTGTACCTGTCCTCAGAGAGTCTGATGTCACAGTTTAGTATAAAATCCACATTGTACCTGCCCTGAGAGAGTCTGATGGGACAGTGTCGTATAAAATCCACATTGTACCTGCCCTGAGAGAGTCTGATGTGACAGTTTAGTATAAAATCCACATTGTACCTGCCCTGAGAGAGCCTGATGTGACAGTGTCGTATAAAATCCACATGGTACCTGCCCTGAGAGAGTCCAATGGGACAGTGTCGTATGAAATCCACATTCTACCTGCCCCGAGAGAGTCTGATGAGACAGTTTAGTATAAAATCCACATTGTACCGGCCCTGAGAGAGTCCAATGGGACAGTATCGTATTAAATCCACATTGTACCTGCCCTGAGAGAGTCCAATGGGACAGTGTCGTATGAAATCCACATTGTACCTGCCCTGAGAGAGTCCAATGGGACAGTGTCGTATAAAATCCACATTGTACCTGCCCTGAGAGAGTCTGATGTGACAGTGTCGTATAAAATCTTCATTGTACCTGCCCTGAGAGAGTCTGATGTGACAGTGTCGTATAAAATCCAGATTGTACCAGCACTGAGAGAGTCTGATGGGACAGTGTCGTATAAAATCCACATTGTACCTACCCTACGAGAGTCCAATGGGACAGTGTCGTATAAAATCCACATTGTACCTGCCCTGAGAGAACCTGATGTGCCAGTGTCGTATAAAATCCACATTGTACCTGCCCTGAGAGAGTCCAATGGGACAGTGTCGTATAAAATCCACATTGTACCTGCTCTGAGAGAGTCTGATCTGACAGTTTCGTATACAATCCACATTTTACCTGCCCTGAGAGAGTCTGATGTGACAGTGTCGTATAAAATCTACATTATACCTGCCCTGAGAGAGTCTGATGGGACAGTGTCGTATAAAATCCACATTGTACCTACCCTACGAGAGTCCAATGGGACAGTGTCGTATAAAATCCACATTGTACCTGCCCTGAGAGAACCTGATGTGCCAGTGTCATATAAAATCCACATTGTACCTGCCCTGAGAGAGTCCAATGGGACAGTGTCGTATAAAATCCACATTGTACCTGCTCTGAGAGAGTCTGATCTGACAGTTTCGTATAAAATCCACATTTTACCTGCCCTGAGAGAGTCTGATGTGACAGTGTCGTATAAAATCTACATTATACCTGCCCTGAGAGAGTCTGATGGGACAGTGTCGTATAAAATCCACATTGTACCAGCACTGAGAGAGTCTGATGGGACAGTGTCGTATAAAATCCACATTTTACCTGCCCTGAGAGAGTCTGATGTGACAGTTTAGTATAAAATCCACATTCTACCTGCCTTCAGAGAGTCTGATGTGACAGTGTCGTATCAAATCCACATTGTACCTGCCCTGAGAGAGTCCAATGGGACAGTGTCGTATGAAATCCACATTGTACCTGCCCTGAGAGAGTCTGATGGGACAGTGTCGTATGAAATCCACATTGTACCTGCCCTGAGAGAGTTCAATGGGACAGTGTCGTATAAAATCCACATTATACCTGCCCTGAGAGTGTCTGATGGGACAATTGAGTATAAAATCCACATTGTACCTGCCCTGAGAGAGTCTGATGGGACAACTGAGTATAAAATCCACATTGTACCTGCCCTGAGAGAGTCTGATGGGACAGTGTCGTATAAAATCCACATTGTACCTGCCCTGAGAGAGTCCAATGGGACAGTGTCGTATAAAATCCACATTGTACCTGCTCTGAGAGATTCTGATCTGACAGATTCGTATCAAATCCACATTGTACCTGCCCTGAGAGAGTCTGATATGACAGTGTCGTATAAAATCTTCATTGTACCTGCCCTGAGAGATTCTGATGTGACAGTGTCGTATAAAATCCACATTCTACCAGCACTGAGAGAGTCTGATGGGACAGTGTCGTACAAAATCCACATTGTACCTGCTCTGAGAGAGTCTGATCTGACAGTTTCGTATAAAATCCACATTGTACCTGCCCTGAGAGAGTCTGATGTGACAGTGTCGTATAAAATCCACATGGTACCTGCCTGAGAGAGTCCAATTGGGCAGTGTCGTATAAAATCCACATTGTACCTGCTCTGAGAGAGTCTGATCCGAGTTTTGTATAAAATCCACATTGTACCTGCCCTGAGAGAGTCCAATGGGACAGTGTCGAATAAAATCCACATTGTACCTGCCGTGAGAGAGTCTGATGGGACAGTGTCGTATAAAATCCACATTTTACCTGCCCTGAGAGAGTCTGATGTGACAGTTTAGTTTAAAATCCACGTTGTACCTGCCCTGAGAGAGTCTGATGTGACAGTGTCGTATAAAATCCACATTGTACCTGCCCTGAGAGAGTCCAATGGGACAGTGTCATATGAAATCCACATTCTACCTGCCCTGAGAGAGTCTGATGAGACAGTTTAGTATAAAATCCACATTGTACCTGCCCTGAGAGAGTCCAATGGGACAGTATCGTATTAAATCCACATTGTACCTGCCCTGAGAGAGTCCAATGGGACAGTGTCGTATTAAATCCACATTGTACCTGCCCTGAGAGAGTCCAATGGGACAGTGTCGTATAAAATCCACATTGTACCTGCCCTGAGAGAGTCTGATGTGACAGTGTCGTATAAAATCTTCATTGTACCTGCCCTGAGAGAGTCTGATGTGACAGTGTCGTATAAAATCCAGATTGTACCAGCACTGAGAGAGTCTGATGGGACAGTGTCGTATAAAATCCACATTGTACCTACCCTGCGAGAGTCCAATGGGGCAGTGTCGTATAAAATCCACATTGTACCTGCCCTGAGAGAACCTGATGTGCCAGTGTCGTATAAAATCCACATTGTACCTGCCCTGAGAGAGTCTGATGTGACAGTTTAGTATAAAATCCACATTGTACCTGCCTTCAGAGAGTCTGATGTGACAGTGTCGTATCAAATCCACATTGTACCTGCCCTGAGAGAGTCCAATGGGACAGTGTCGTATGAAATCCACATTGTACCTGCCCTGAGAGAGTCTGATGGGACAGTGTCGTATGAAATCCACATTGTACCTGCCCTGAGAGAGTTCAATGGGACAGTGTCGTATAAAATCCACATTGTACCTGCCCTGAGAGTGTCTGATGGGACAATTGAGTATAAAATCCACATTGTACCTGCCCTGAGAGAGTCTGATGGGACAACTGAGTATAAAATCCACATTGTACCTGCCCTGAGAGAGTCTGATGGGACAGTGTCGTATAAAATCCACATTGTACCTGCCCTGAGAGAGTCCAATTGGACAGTGTTGTATTAAATCCACATTGTACCTGCCCTGAGAGAGTCTGATCTGACAGATTCGTATAAAATCCACATTGTACCTGCTCTGAGAGAGTCTGATCTGACAGTTTCGTATAAAATCCACATTGTACCTGCCCTGAGAGAGTCTGATGTGACAGTGTCGTATAAAATCCACATGGTACCTGCCTGAGAGAGTCCAATTGGGCAGTGTCGTATAAAATCCACATTGTACCTGCTCTGAGAGAGTCTGATCTGAGTTTCGTATAAAATCCACATTGTACCTGCCCTGAGAGAGTCCAATGGGACAGTGTCGAATAAAATCCACATTGTACCTGCCGTGAGAGAGTCTGATGGGACAGTGTCGTATAAAATCCACATTTTACCTGCCCTGAGAGAGTCTGATGTGACAGTTTAGTTTAAAATCCACATTGTACCTGCCCTGAGAGAGTCTGATGGGACAGTTTAGTATAAAATCCACATTGTACATGCCCTGAGAGTGTCTGATGGGACAACTGAGTATTAAATCCACATTGTACCTGCCCTGAGAGAGCCTGATGGGATAGTGTCGTATAAAATCCACATTTTACCTGCCCTGAGAGAGTCTGATGTGACAATTTAGTATAAAATCCACATTGTACCTGCCTTCAGAGAGTCTGATGTGACAGTGTCGTATCAAATCCACATTGTACCTGCCCTGAGAGAGTCCAATGGGACAGTGTCGTATGAAATCCACATTGTACCTGCCCTGAGAGAGTCTGATGGGACAGTGTCATATGAAATCCACATTGTACCTGCCCTGAGAGAGTTCAATGGGACAGTGTCGTATAAAATCCACATTGTACCTGCCCTGAGAGTGTCTGATGGGACAATTGAGTATAAAATCCACATTGTACCTGCCCTGAGAGAGTCTGATGGGACAACTGAGTATAAAATCCACATTGTACCTGCCCTGAGAGAGTCTGATGGGACAGTGTCGTATAAAATCCACATTGTACCTGCCCTGAGAGAGTCCAATGGGACAGTGTCGTATAAAATACATATTGTACCTGCTCTGAGAGAGTCTGATCTGACAGATTCGTATAAAATACACATTGTACCTACCCTGAGAGAGTCTGATGTGACAGTGTCGTATAAAATCTACATTGTACCTGCCCTGAGAGAGTCTGATGTGACAGTTTCATATAAAATCTACATTGTACCTGCCCTGAGAGAGTCTGATGTGACAGTGTCATATAAAATCCACATTATACCAGCACTGAGAGAGTCTGATGGGACAGTGTCGTGTAAAATCCACATTGTACCTGCCCTGAGAGTGTCTGATGGGACAACTGAGTATTAAATCCACATTGTACCTGCCCTGAGAGAGCCTGATGGGATAGTGTCGTATAAAATCCACATTTTACCTGCCCTGAGAGAGTCTGATGTGACAGTGTCGTATCAAATCCACATTGTACCTGCCCTGAGAGAGTCCGATGGGACAGTGTCGTATGAAATCCACATTGTACCTGCCCTGAGAGAGTCTGATGGGACAGTGTCGTATGAAATCCACATTGTACCTGCCCTGAGAGAGTCTGATGGGACAGTGTCGTATAAAATCCACATTGTACCTGCCCTGAGAGAGTCCAATGGGACAGTGTTGTATTAAATCCACATTGTACCTGCCCTGAGAGAGTCCAATGGGACAGTGTCGTATAAAATACATATTGTACCTGCTCTGAGAGAGTCTGATCTGACAGATTCGTATAAAATCCACATTGTACCTGCCCTGAGAGAGTCTGATGTGACAGTGTCGTATAAAATCCAGATTGTACCAGCACTGAGAGAGTCTGATGGGACAGTGTCGTATAAAATCCACATTGTACCTACCCTGCGAGAGTCCAATGGGGCAGTGTCGTATAAAATCCACATTGTACCTGCCCTGAGAGAACCTGATGTGCCAGTGTCGTATAAAATCCACATTGTACCTGCCCTGAGAGAGTCTGATGTGACAGTTTAGTATAAAATCCACATTGTACCTGCCTTCAGAGAGTCTGATGTGACAGTGTCGTATCAAATCCACATTGTACCTGCCCTGAGAGAGTCCAATGGGACAGTGTCGTATGAAATCCACATTGTACCTGCCCTGAGAGAGTCTGATGGGACAGTGTCGTATGAAATCCACATTGTACCTGCCCTGAGAGAGTTCAATGGGACAGTGTCGTATAAAATCCACATTGTACCTGCCCTGAGAGTGTCTGATGGGACAATTGAGTATAAAATCCACATTGTACCTGCCCTGAGAGAGTCTGATGGGACAACTGAGTATAAAATCCACATTGTACCTGCCCTGAGAGAGTCTGATGGGACAGTGTCGTATAAAATCCACATTGTACCTGCCCTGAGAGAGTCCAATTGGACAGTGTTGTATTAAATCCACTTTGTACCTGCCCTGAGAGAGTCTGATCTGACAGATTCGTATAAAATCCACATTGTACCTGCTCTGAGAGAGTCTGATCTGACAGTTTCGTATAAAATCCACATTGTACCTGCCCTGAGAGAGTCTGATGTGACAGTGTCGTATAAAATCCACATGGTACCTGCCTGAGAGAGTCCAATTGGGCAGTGTCGTATAAAATCCACATTGTACCTGCTCTGAGAGAGTCTGATCTGAGTTTCGTATAAAATCCACATTGTACCTGCCCTGAGAGAGTCCAATGGGACAGTGTCGAATAAAATCCACATTGTACCTGCCGTGAGAGAGTCTGATGGGACAGTGTCGTATAAAATCCACATTTTACCTGCCCTGAGAGAGTCTGATGTGACAGTTTAGTTTAAAATCCACATTGTACCTGCCCTGAGAGAGTCTGATGGGACAGTTTAGTATAAAATCCACATTGTACATGCCCTGAGAGTGTCTGATGGGACAACTGAGTATTAAATCCACATTGTACCTGCCCTGAGAGAGCCTGATGGGATAGTGTCGTATAAAATCCACATTTTACCTGCCCTGAGAGAGTCTGATGTGACAATTTAGTATAAAATCCACATTGTACCTGCCTTCAGAGAGTCTGATGTGACAGTGTCGTATCAAATCCACATTGTACCTGCCCTGAGAGAGTCCAATGGGACAGTGTCGTATGAAATCCACATTGTACCTGCCCTGAGAGAGTCTGATGGGACAGTGTCATATGAAATCCACATTGTACCTGCCCTGAGAGAGTTCAATGGGACAGTGTCGTATAAAATCCACATTGTACCTGCCCTGAGAGTGTCTGATGGGACAATTGAGTATAAAATCCACATTGTACCTGCCCTGAGAGAGTCTGATGGGACAACTGAGTATAAAATCCACATTGTACCTGCCCTGAGAGAGTCTGATGGGACAGTGTCGTATAAAATCCACATTGTACCTGCCCTGAGAGAGTCCAATGGGACAGTGTCGTATAAAATACATATTGTACCTGCTCTGAGAGAGTCTGATCTGACAGATTCGTATAAAATACACATTGTACCTACCCTGAGAGAGTCTGATGTGACAGTGTCGTATAAAATCTACATTGTACCTGCCCTGAGAGAGTCTGATGTGACAGTTTCATATAAAATCTACATTGTACCTGCCCTGAGAGAGTCTGATGTGACAGTGTCATATAAAATCCACATTATACCAGCACTGAGAGAGTCTGATGGGACAGTGTCGTGTAAAATCCACATTGTACCTGCCCTGAGAGTGTCTGATGGGACAACTGAGTATTAAATCCACATTGTACCTGCCCTGAGAGAGCCTGATGGGATAGTGTCGTATAAAATCCACATTTTACCTGCCCTGAGAGAGTCTGATGTGACAGTGTCGTATCAAATCCACATTGTACCTGCCCTGAGAGAGTCCGATGGGACAGTGTCGTATGAAATCCACATTGTACCTGCCCTGAGAGAGTCTGATGGGACAGTGTCGTATGAAATCCACATTGTACCTGCCCTGAGAGAGTCTGATGGGACAGTGTCGTATAAAATCCACATTGTACCTGCCCTGAGAGAGTCCAATGGGACAGTGTTGTATTAAATCCACATTGTACCTGCCCTGAGAGAGTCCAATGGGACAGTGTCGTATAAAATACATATTGTACCTGCTCTGAGAGAGTCTGATCTGACAGATTCGTATAAAATCCACATTGTACCTGCCCTGAGAGAGTCTGATGTGACAGTGTCGTATAAAATCTACATTGTACCTGCCCTGAGAGAGTCTGATGTGACAGTGTCATATAAAATCCACATTGTACCTGCCCTGAGAGAGTCTGATGTGACAGTGTCGTATAAAATCCACATTGTACCAGCACTGAGAGAGTCTGATGGGACAGTGTCGTATAAAATCCACTTTGTACCTGCCCTGAGAGTGTCTGATGGGACAACTGAGTATTAAATCCACATTGTACCTGCCCTGAGAGAGCCTGATGGGATACTGTCGTATAAAATCCACATTTTACCTGCCCTGAGAGAGTCTGATGTGACAGTTTAGTATAAAATCCACATTGTACCTGCCCTGAGAGAGTCCAATGGGACAGTGTCGTATGAAATCCACATTGTACCTGCCCTGAGAGAGTCTGATGGGACAGTGTCGTATGAGATCCACATTGTACCTGCCCTGAGAGAGTTCAATGGGACAGTGTCGTATAAAATCCACATTGTACCTGCCCTGAGAGTGTCTGATGGGACAATTGAGTATAAAATCCACATTGTACCTGCCCTGAGAGAGTCTGATGGGACAACTGAGTATAAAATCCACATTGTACCTGCCCGGAGAGAGTCTGATGGGACAGTGTCGTATAAAATCCACATTGTACCTGCCCTGAGAGAGTCCAATGGGACAGTGTTGTATTAAATCCACATTGTACCTGCCCTGAGAGAGTCCAATGGGACAGGGTCGTATAAAATCCATATTGTACCTGCTCTGAGAGAGTCTGATCTGACAGATTCGTATAAAATCCACATTGTACCTGCCCTGAGAGAGTCTGATGTGACAGTGTCGTATAAAATCTACATTGTACCTGCCCTGAGAGAGTCTGATGTGACAGTGTCGTATAAAATCCACATTCTACCAGCACTGAGAGAGTCTGATGGGACAGTGTCGTATAAAATCCATATTGTACCTGCTCTGAGAGAGTCTGATCTGACAGTTTCGTATTAAATCCACATTGTACCTGCCCTGAGAGAGTCTGATGTAACAGTGTCGTATAAAATCCACATTGTACCTGCCCTGAGAGAGTCTGATGTGACAGTGTCGTATAAAATCCACATTGTACCAGCACTGAGAGAGTCTGATGGGACAGTGTCGTATAAAATCCACATTTTACCTACCCTGAGAGAGTCCAATGGGACAGTGTCGTATAAAATCCACATTGTACCTGCCCTGAGAGTGTCTGATGGGACAACTGAGTATTAAATCCACATTGTACCTGCCCTGAGAGAGTCTGATGGGACAGTGTCGTATAAAATCCACATTTTACCTGCCCTGAGAGAGTCCAATGGGACAGTGTCGTATAAAATCCACATTGTACCTGCCCTGAGAGAGTCCAATGGGACAGTGTCGTATTAAATCCACATTGTACCTGCCCTGAGAGAGTCCAATGGGACAGTGTCGTATAAAATCCATATTATGCCTGCTCTGAGAGAGTCTAATCTGACTGTTTCGTATAAAATCCACATTGTACCTGCTCTGAGAGAGTCTGATCTGACAGTTTCGTATAAAATCCACATTGTACCTGCCCTGAGAGAGTCTGATGTGACAGTGTCGTATAAAATCCACATTGCACCAGCACTGAGAGAGTCTGATGGGACAGTGTCGTATAAAAACCACGTTGTACCTGCCCTGACAGTGTCTCATGGGACAACTGAGTATTAAATCCACATTGTATCTGCCCTGAGAGAGTCTGATGGGACAGTGTCGTATAAAATCCACATTTTACCTGCCCTGAGAGAGTCTGATGTGACAGTTTAGTATAAAATCCACATTGAACCTGCCTTCAGAGAGTCTGATGTGACAGTGTCGTATCAAATCCACATTGTAACTGCCCTGAGAGAGTCCAATGGGACAGTGTCGTATAAAATCCACATTGTACCTGCCCTGAGAGAGTCTGATGGGACAGTGTCGTATGAAATCCACATTGTACCTGCACTGAGAGAGTCCAATGGGACAGTGTCGTATAAAATCCACATTGTACCTGCCCTGAGAGAGTCTGATGTGACAGTGTCGTATAAAATGCACATTGTACCTGCCCTGAGAGAGTCCAATGGGACAGTGTCGTATGAAATCCACATTGTACCTGCCCTGAGAGAGTCTGATGGGACAGTGTCGTATAAAATCCACATTGTACCTGTCCTCAGAGAGTCTGATGTCACAGTTTAGTATAAAATCCACATTGTACCTGCCCTGAGAGAGTCTGATGGGACAGTGTCGTATAAAATCCACATTGTACCTGCCCTGAGAGAGTCTGATGTGACAGTTTAGTATAAAATCCACATTGTACCTGCCCTGAGAGAGTCCAGTGGGAGAGTGTCGTATGAAATCCACATTCTACCTGCCCTGAGAGAGTCTGATGGGACAACTGAGTATTAAATCCACATTGTACCTGCCCTGAGAGAGCCTGATGGGATAGTGTCGTATAAAATCCACATTTTACCTGCCCTGAGAGAGTCTGATGTGACAGTGTCGTATCAAATCCACATTGTACCTGCCCTGAGAGAGTCCGATGGGACAGTGTCGTATGAAATCCACATTGTACCTGCCCTGAGAGAGTCTGATGGGACAGTGTCGTATGAAATCCACATTGTACCTGCCCTGAGAGAGTCTGATGGGACAGTGTCGTATAAAATCCACATTGTACCTGCCCTGAGAGAGTCCAATGGGACAGTGTTGTATTAAATCCACATTGTACCTGCCCTGAGAGAGTCCAATGGGACAGTGTCGTATAAAATACATATTGTACCTGCTCTGAGAGAGTCTGATCTGACAGATTCGTATAAAATCCACATTGTACCTGCCCTGAGAGAGTCTGATGTGACAGTGTCGTATAAAATCTACATTGTACCTGCCCTGAGAGAGTCTGATGTGACAGTGTCATATAAAATCCACATTGTACCTGCCCTGAGAGAGTCTGATGTGACAGTGTCGTATAAAATCCACATTGTACCAGCACTGAGAGAGTCTGATGGGACAGTGTCGTATAAAATCCACTTTGTACCTGCCCTGAGAGTGTCTGATGGGACAACTGAGTATTAAATCCACATTGTACCTGCCCTGAGAGAGCCTGATGGGATACTGTCGTATAAAATCCACATTTTACCTGCCCTGAGAGAGTCTGATGTGACAGTTTAGTATAAAATCCACATTGTACCTGCCCTGAGAGAGTCCAATGGGACAGTGTCGTATGAAATCCACATTGTACCTGCCCTGAGAGAGTCTGATGGGACAGTGTCGTATGAGATCCACATTGTACCTGCCCTGAGAGAGTTCAATGGGACAGTGTCGTATAAAATCCACATTGTACCTGCCCTGAGAGTGTCTGATGGGACAATTGAGTATAAAATCCACATTGTACCTGCCCTGAGAGAGTCTGATGGGACAACTGAGTATAAAATCCACATTGTACCTGCCCGGAGAGAGTCTGATGGGACAGTGTCGTATAAAATCCACATTGTACCTGCCCTGAGAGAGTCCAATGGGACAGTGTTGTATTAAATCCACATTGTACCTGCCCTGAGAGAGTCCAATGGGACAGGGTCGTATAAAATCCATATTGTACCTGCTCTGAGAGAGTCTGATCTGACAGATTCGTATAAAATCCACATTGTACCTGCCCTGAGAGAGTCTGATGTGACAGTGTCGTATAAAATCTACATTGTACCTGCCCTGAGAGAGTCTGATGTGACAGTGTCGTATAAAATCCACATTCTACCAGCACTGAGAGAGTCTGATGGGACAGTGTCGTATAAAATCCATATTGTACCTGCTCTGAGAGAGTCTGATCTGACAGTTTCGTATTAAATCCACATTGTACCTGCCCTGAGAGAGTCTGATGTAACAGTGTCGTATAAAATCCACATTGTACCTGCCCTGAGAGAGTCTGATGTGACAGTGTCGTATAAAATCCACATTGTACCAGCACTGAGAGAGTCTGATGGGACAGTGTCGTATAAAATCCACATTTTACCTACCCTGAGAGAGTCCAATGGGACAGTGTCGTATAAAATCCACATTGTACCTGCCCTGAGAGTGTCTGATGGGACAACTGAGTATTAAATCCACATTGTACCTGCCCTGAGAGAGTCTGATGGGACAGTGTCGTATAAAATCCACATTTTACCTGCCCTGAGAGAGTCCAATGGGACAGTGTCGTATAAAATCCACATTGTACCTGCCCTGAGAGAGTCCAATGGGACAGTGTCGTATTAAATCCACATTGTACCTGCCCTGAGAGAGTCCAATGGGACAGTGTCGTATAAAATCCATATTATGCCTGCTCTGAGAGAGTCTAATCTGACTGTTTCGTATAAAATCCACATTGTACCTGCTCTGAGAGAGTCTGATCTGACAGTTTCGTATAAAATCCACATTGTACCTGCCCTGAGAGAGTCTGATGTGACAGTGTCGTATAAAATCCACATTGCACCAGCACTGAGAGAGTCTGATGGGACAGTGTCGTATAAAAACCACGTTGTACCTGCCCTGACAGTGTCTCATGGGACAACTGAGTATTAAATCCACATTGTATCTGCCCTGAGAGAGTCTGATGGGACAGTGTCGTATAAAATCCACATTTTACCTGCCCTGAGAGAGTCTGATGTGACAGTTTAGTATAAAATCCACATTGAACCTGCCTTCAGAGAGTCTGATGTGACAGTGTCGTATCAAATCCACATTGTAACTGCCCTGAGAGAGTCCAATGGGACAGTGTCGTATAAAATCCACATTGTACCTGCCCTGAGAGAGTCTGATGGGACAGTGTCGTATGAAATCCACATTGTACCTGCACTGAGAGAGTCCAATGGGACAGTGTCGTATAAAATCCACATTGTACCTGCCCTGAGAGAGTCTGATGTGACAGTGTCGTATAAAATGCACATTGTACCTGCCCTGAGAGAGTCCAATGGGACAGTGTCGTATGAAATCCACATTGTACCTGCCCTGAGAGAGTCTGATGGGACAGTGTCGTATAAAATCCACATTGTACCTGTCCTCAGAGAGTCTGATGTCACAGTTTAGTATAAAATCCACATTGTACCTGCCCTGAGAGAGTCTGATGGGACAGTGTCGTATAAAATCCACATTGTACCTGCCCTGAGAGAGTCTGATGTGACAGTTTAGTATAAAATCCACATTGTACCTGCCCTGAGAGAGTCCAGTGGGAGAGTGTCGTATGAAATCCACATTCTACCTGCCCTGAGAGAGTCTGATGAGACAGTTTAGTATAAAATCCACATTGTACCTGCCCTGAGAGAGTCCAATGGGACAGTATTGTATTAAATCCACATTGTACCTGCCCTGAGAGAGTCCAATGGGACAGTGTCGTATTAAATCCACATTGTACCTGCCCTGAGAGAGTCCAATGGGACAGTGTCGTATGAAATCCACATTGTACCTGCCCTGAGAGAGTCTGATGTGACAGTGTCGTATAAAATCCACATTGTACCTGCCCTGAGAGAGCCTGATGTGACAGTGTCGTATAAAATCCACATTGTACCTGCCCTGAGAGAGTCTGATGGGACAGTGTCGTATGAAATCCATATTGTACCTGCCCTGAGAGAGTCCAATGGGACAGTTTAGTATAAAATCCACATTGTACCTGCTCTGAGAGAGTCTGATGTGACAGTGTCGTATAAAATCCATATTGTAACTGCCCTGAGAGAGTCTGATGTGACAGTGTCATATAAAATCAACATTGTACCTGCCCTGAGAGAGTCCAATGGGGCTGTGTCGTATGAAATCCACATTGTACCTGCCCTGAGAGAGTCTGATGGGACAGTGTCGTCTAACATCCACATTGTACCTGCCCTGAGAGAGTCTGAT
Organism: Mobula birostris; assembly: GCF_030028105.1. Classification (NCBI taxonomy): domain Eukaryota; kingdom Metazoa; phylum Chordata; class Chondrichthyes; order Myliobatiformes; family Myliobatidae; genus Mobula; species Mobula birostris. The sequence continues at coordinate 120,601,073 of NC_092372.1, forward strand.
GAGACAGTTTAGTATAAAATCCACATTGTACCTGCCCTTGGAGAGTCTGATGTGACAGTGTCGTATAAAATGCACATTGTACCTGCCTGAGAGAGTCCAATGGGACAGTGTCGTATTAAATCCACATTGTACCTGCCCTGAGGGAGTCCAAAGGGACAGTGTCGTATAAAATCCATATTGTACCTGCTCTGAGAGAGTCTGATCTGACAGTTTCGTATAAAATCCACATTATACCTGCCCTGAGAGAGTCTGATGGGACAGTGTCGTATGAAATCCACACTGTACCTGCCCTGAGAGAGTCTGGTGCCAAAGTGTCGTATAAAATCCACATTGTACCTGTCCTGAGAGAGTCTGATGTCACAGTTTAGTATAAAATCCACATTGTACCTGCCCTGAGAGAGTCTGATGTGACAGTGTCGTATAAAATCCACATTGAACCTGCCCTGAGAGAGTCTGATGTGACAGTTTAGTATAAAATCCACATTGTACCTGCCCTGAGAGAGTCCAATGGGACAGTGTCGTATGAAATCCACATTGTACCTGCCCTGAGAGAGTCTGATGAGACAGTTTAGTATAAAATCCACATTATACCTGCCCTGAGAGAGTCTGATGTGACAGTGTCGTATAAAATCTACATTGTACCTGCCCTGAGAGAGTCTGATGGGACAGTGTCGTATAAAATCCACATTGTACCTGCCCTGAGAGAGTCCAATGGGACAGTGTCGTGTAAAATCCACATTGTACCTGCTCTGAGAGAGTCTGATCTGACAGTTTCGTATAAAATCCACATTGAACCTGCCCTGAGAGACTCTGATGTGACAGTGTCGTATAAAATCTACATTATACCTGCCCTGAGAGAGTCTGATGTGACAGTGTCGTATAAAATCCACATTGTACCAGCACTGAGAGAGTCTGATGGGACAGTGTCGTATAAAATCCACATTGTACCTGCCCTGAGAGAGTCTGATGTGACAGTTTAGTATAAAATCCACATTGTACCTGCCCTGAGAGAGTCCAGTGGGACAGTGTCGTATAAAATCCACATTGTACCTGCCCTGAGAGAGTCCAATGGGACAGTGTCGTATAAAATCCACAGTGTACCTGCTCTGAGAGAGTCTGATGGGACAGTGTCGAATAAAATCCACATTGTACATGCCCTGAGAGAGTCTGATGGGACAGTGTCGTATAAAATCCACATTGTACCTGCCCTGAGAGAGTCCAATGGGACAGTGTCGTATTAAATCCACATTGTACCTGCCCTGAGAGAGTCCAATGGGACAGTGTCGTATAAAATCCATATTGTGCCTGCCCTGAGAGAGTCTGATCTGACAGTTTCGTATAAAATCCACATTGTACCTGCTCTGAGAGAGTCTGATCTGACAGTTTCGTATAAAATCCACATTGTACCAGCACTGAGAGAGTCTGATGGTACAGTGTCGTATAAAATCCACATTGTACCTGCCCTGAGAGTGTCTCATTGGACAACTGAGTATTAAATCCACATTGTACCTGCCCTGAGAGAGTCTGATGGGACAGTGTCGTATAAAATCCACATTTTACCTGCCCTGAGAGAGTCTGATGTGACAGTTTAATATAAAATCCACATTGTACCTGCCTTCAGAGAGTCTGATGTGACAGTGTCGTTTCAAATCCACATTGTACCTGCCCTGAGAGAGTCCAATGGGACAGTGTCGTATAAAATCCACATTGTACCTGCCCTGAGAGAGTCTGATGGGACAGTGTCGTATGAAATCCACATTGTACCTGCACTGAGAGAGTCCAATGGGACAGTGTCGTATAAAATCCACATTGTACCTGCCCTGAGAGAGTCTGATGTGACAGTGTCGTATAAAATGCACATTGTACCTGCCCTGAGAGAGTCCAATCGGACAGTGTCGTATGAAATCCACATTGTACCTGCCCTGAGAGAGTCTGATGGGACAGTGTCGTATAAAATCCACATTGTCCCTGCCCTGAGAGAGTCTGATGAGACAGTTTAGTATAAAATCCACATTGTACCTGCCCTGAGAGAGTCCAATGGGACAGTATTGTATTAAATCCACATTGTACCTGCCCTCAGAGAGTCCAATGGGACAGTGTCGTATGAAATCCACATTGAACCTGCCCTGAGAGAGTCCAATGGGACAGTGTCGTATAAAATCCACATTGTACCTGCCCTCAGAGAGTCTGATGCGACAGTGTCGCGTAAAATCCAGATTGTACCAGGACTGAGAGAGTCTGATGGGACAGTGTCGTATAAAATCCACATTGTACCTGCCCTGCGAGAGTCCAATGGGACAGTGTCGTATAAAATCCACATTGTACCTGCCCTGAGAGAGTCTGATGGGACAGCGTCGTATGAAATCCATATTGTACCTGCTCTGAGAGAGTCTGATGTGACAGTGTCGTATAAAATCCACATTGTACCTGCCCTGAGAGAGTCCAATGGGGCTGTGTCGTATGAAATCCACATTGTACCTGCCCTGAGAGAGTCTGATGGGACAGTGTCGTCTAAAATCCACATTGTACCTGCCCTTAGAGAGTCTGATGTCACAGTTTAGTATAAAATCCACATTGAACCTGCCCTGAGAGACTCTGATGTGACAGTGTCGTATAAAATCTACATTATCCCTGCCCTGAGAGAGTCTGATGTGACAGTGTCGTATAAAATCCACATTGTACCAGCACTGAGAGAGTCTGATGGGACAGTGTCGTATAAAATCCACATTGTACCTGCCCTGAGAGAGTCTGATGTGACAGTTTAGTATAAAATCCACATTGTACCTGCCCTGAGAGAGTCCAGTGGGACAGTGTCGTATAAAATCCACATTGTACCTGCCCTGAGAGAGTCCAATGGGACAGTGTCGTATAAAATCCACATTGTACCTGCTCTGAGAGAGTCTGATGGGACAGTGTCGAATAAAATCCACATTGTACATGCCCTGAGAGAGTCTGATGGGACAGTGTCGTATAAAATCCACATTGTACCTGCCCTGAGAGAGTCCAATGGGACAATGTCGTATTAAATCCACATTGTACCTGCCCTGAGAGAGTCCAATGGGACAGTGTCGTATAAAATCCATATTGTGCCTGCCCTGAGAGAGTCTGATCTGACAGTTTCGTATAAAATCCACATTGTACCTGCTCTGAGAGAGTCTGATCTGACAGTTTCGTATAAAATCCACATTGTACCAGCACTGAGAGAGTCTGATGGTACAGTGTCGTATAAAATCCACATTGTACCTGCCCTGAGAGTGTATCATTGGACAACTGAGTATTAAATCCACATTGTACCTGCCCTGAGAGAGTCTGATGGGACAGTGTCGTATAAAATCCACATTTTACCTGCCCTGAGAGAGTCTGATGTGACAGTTTAGTATAAAATCCACATTGTACCTGCCTTCAGAGAGTCTGATGTGACAGTGTCGTATCAAATCCACATTGTACCTGCCCTGAGAGAGTCCAATGGGACAGTGTCGTATAAAATCCACATTGTACCTGCCCTGAGAGAGTCTGATGGGACAGTGTCGTATGAAATCCACATTGTACCTGCACTGAGAGAGTCCAATGGGACAGTGTCGTATAAAATCCACATTGTACCTGCCCTGAGAGAGTCTGATGTGACAGTGTCGTATAAAATGCACATTGTACCTGCCCTGAGAGAGTCCAAAGGGACAGTGTCGTATGAAATCCACATTGTACCTGCCCTGAGAGAGTCTGATGGGACAGTGTCGTATAAAATCCACATTGTACCTGTCCTCAGAGAGTCTGATGTCACAGTTTAGTATAAAATCCACATTGTACCTGCCCTGAGAGAGTCTGATGGGACAGTGTCGTATAAAATCCACATTGTACCTGCCCTGAGAGAGTCTGATGAGACAGTTTAGTATAAAATCCACATTGTACCTGCCATGAGAGAGTCCAATGGGACAGTATTGTATTAAATCCACTTTGTACCTGCCCTGAGAGTGTCCAATGGGACAGTGTCGTATGAAATCCACATTGTACCTGCCCTGAGAGAGTCCAATGGGACAGTGTCGTATAAAATCCACATTGTACCTGCCCTCAGAGAGTCTGATGCGACAGTGTCGTGTAAAATCCAGATTGTACCAGGACTGAGAGAGTCTGATGGGACAGTGTCGTATAAAATCCACATTGTACCTGCCCTGCGAGAGTCCAATGGGACAGTGTCGTATAAAATCCACATTGTACCTGCCCTGAGAGAGTCTGATGGGACAGTGTCGTATGAAATCCATATTGTACCTGCTCTGAGAGAGTCTGATGTGACAGTGTCGTATAAAATCCACATTGTACCTACCCTGAGAGAGTCCAATGGGGCTGTGTCGTATGAAATCCACATTGTACCTGCCCTGAGAGAGTCTGATGGGACAGTGTCGTCTAAAATCCACATTGTACCTGCCCTTAGAGAGTCTGATGTCACAGTTTAGTATAAAATCCACATTGTACCTGCCCTGAGAGAGTCTGATGGGACAGTGTCGTATAAAATCGACATTGTACCTGCCCTGAGAGAGTCTGATGTGACAGGTTCGTATAAAATCCACATTGTACCTGCCCTGAGAGAGTCTGATGTGACAGTGTCGTATAAAATCCACATTGTACCTGCCCTGAGAGAGTCCAATGGGACAGTGTCGTATGAAATCCACATTGTACCTGCCCTGAGAGAGTCTGATGGGACAGTGTCGTATAAAATCCACATTGTACCTGTCCTCAGAGAGTCTGATGTCACAGTTTAGTATAAAATCCACATTGTACCTGCCCTGAGAGAGTCTGATGGGACAGTGTCGTATAAAATCCACATTGTACCTGTCCTCAGAGAGTCTGATGTCACAGTTTAGTATAAAATCCACATTGTACCTGCCCTGAGAGAGTCTGATGAGACAGTTTAGTATAAAATCCACATTGTACCTGCCATGAGAGAGTCCAATGGGACAGTATTGTATTAAATCCACTTTGTACCTGCCCTGAGAGTGTCCAATGGGACAGTGTCGTATGAAATCCACATTGTACCTGCCCTGAGAGAGTCCAATGGGACAGTGTCGTATAAAATCCACATTGTACCTGCCCTCAGAGAGTCTGATGCGACAGTGTCGTGTAAAATCCAGATTGTACCAGGACTGAGAGAGTCTGATGGGACAGTGTCGTATAAAATCCACATTGTACCTGCCCTGCGAGAGTCCAATGGGACAGTGTCGTATAAAATCCACATTGTACCTGCCCTGAGAGAGTCTGATGGGACAGTGTCGTATGAAATCCATATTGTACCTGCTCTGAGAGAGTCTGATGTGACAGTGTCGTATAAAATCCACATTGTACCTACCCTGAGAGAGTCCAATGGGGCTGTGTCGTATGAAATCCACATTGTACCTGCCCTGAGAGAGTCTGATGGGACAGTGTCGTCTAAAATCCACATTGTACCTGCCCTTAGAGAGTCTGATGTCACAGTTTAGTATAAAATCCACATTGTACCTGCCCTGAGAGAGTCTGATGGGACAGTGTCGTATAAAATCGACATTGTACCTGCCCTGAGAGAGTCTGATGTGACAGGTTCGTATAAAATCCACATTGTACCTGCCCTGAGAGAGTCTGATGTGACAGTGTCGTATAAAATCCACATTGTACCTGCCCTGAGAGAGTCCAATGGGACAGTGTCGTATGAAATCCACATTGTACCTGCCCTGAGAGAGTCTGATGGGACAGTGTCGTATAAAATCCACATTGTACCTGTCCTCAGAGAGTCTGATGTCACAGTTTAGTATAAAATCCACATTGTACCTGCCCTGAGAGAGTCTGATGGGACAGTGTCGTATAAAATCCACATTGTACCTGTCCTCAGAGAGTCTGATGTCACAGTTTAGTATAAAATCCACATTGTACCTGCCCTGAGAGAGTCTGATGGGACAGTGTCGTATAAAATCCACATTGTACCTGCCCTGAGAGAGTCTGATGAGACAGTTTAGTATAAAATCCACATTGTACCTGCCCTGAGAGAGTCCAATGGGACAGTATTGTATTAAATCCACATTGTACCTGCCCTCAGAGAGTCCAATGGGACAGTGTCGTATGAAATCCACATTGTACCTGCCCTGAGAGAGTCCAATGGGACAGTGTCGTATAAAATCCACATTGTACCTGCCCTCAGAGAGTCTGATGCGACAGTGTCGTGTAAAATCCAGATTGTACCAGGACTGAGAGAGTCTGATGGGACAGTGTCGTATAAAATCCACATTGTACCTGCCCTGCGAGAGTCCAATGGGACAGTGTCGTATAAAATCCACATTGTACCTGCCCTGAGAGAGTCTGATGGGACAGCGTCGTATGAAATCCATATTGTACCTGCTCTGAGAGAGTCTGATGTGACAGTGTCGTATAAAATCCACATTGTACCTGCCCTGAGAGAGTCCAATGGGGCTGTGTCGTATGAAATCCACATTGTACCTGCCCTGAGAGAGTCTGATGGGACAGTGTCGTCTAAAATCCACATTGTACCTGCCCTTAGAGAGTCTGATGTCACAGTTTAGTATAAAATCCACATTGAACCTGCCCTGAGAGACTCTGATGTGACAGTGTCGTATAAAATCTACATTATACCTGCCCTGAGAGAGTCTGATGTGACAGTGTCGTATAAAATCCACATTGTACCAGCACTGAGAGAGTCTGATGGGACAGTGTTGTATAAAATCCACATTGTACCTGCCCTGAGAGAGTCTGATGTGACAGTTTAGTATAAAATCCACATTGTACCTGCCCTGAGAGAGTCCAGTGGGACAGTGTCGTATAAAATCCACATTGTACCTGCCCTGAGAGAGTCCAATGGGACAGTGTCGTATAAAATCCACATTGTACCTGCTCTGAGAGAGTCTGATGGGACAGTGTCGAATAAAATCCACATTGTACATGCCCTGAGAGAGTCTGATGGGACAGTGTCGTATAAAATCCACATTGTACCTGCCCTGAGAGAGTCCAATGGGACAGTGTCGTATTAAATCCACATTGTACCTGCCCTGAGAGAGTCCAATGGGACAGTGTCGTATAAAATCCATATTGTGCCTGCCCTGAGAGAGTCTGATCTGACAGTTTCGTATAAAATCCACATTGTACCTGCTCTGAGAGAGTCTGATCTGACAGTTTCGTATAAAATCCACATTGTACCAGCACTGAGAGAGTCTGATGGTACAGTGTCGTATAAAATCCACATTGTACCTGCCCTGAGAGTGTATCATTGGACAACTGAGTATTAAATCCACATTGTACCTGCCCTGAGAGAGTCTGATGGGACAGTGTCGTATAAAATCCACATTTTACCTGCCCTGAGAGAGTCTGATGTGACAGTTTAGTATAAAATCCACATTGTACCTGCCTTCAGAGAGTCTGATGTGACAGTGTCGTATCAAATCCACATTGTACCTGCCCTGAGAGAGTCCAATGGGACAGTGTCGTATAAAATCCACATTGTACCTGCCCTGAGAGAGTCTGATGGGACAGTGTCGTATGAAATCCACATTGTACCTGCACTGAGAGAGTCCAATGGGACAGTGTCGTATAAAATCCACATTGTACCTGCCCTGAGAGAGTCTGATGTGACAGTGTCGTATAAAATGCACATTGTACCTGCCCTGAGAGAGTCCAAAGGGACAGTGTCGTATGAAATCCACATTGTACCTGCCCTGAGAGAGTCTGATGGGACAGTGTCGTATAAAATCCACATTGTACCTGTCCTCAGAGAGTCTGATGTCACAGTTTAGTATAAAATCCACATTGTACCTGCCCTGAGAGAGTCTGATGGGACAGTGTCGTATAAAATCCACATTGTACCTGCCCTGAGAGAGTCTGATGAGACAGTTTAGTATAAAATCCACATTGTACCTGCCATGAGAGAGTCCAATGGGACAGTATTGTATTAAATCCACTTTGTACCTGCCCTGAGAGTGTCCAATGGGACAGTGTCGTATGAAATCCACATTGTACCTGCCCTGAGAGAGTCCAATGGGACAGTGTCGTATAAAATCCACATTGTACCTGCCCTCAGAGAGTCTGATGCGACAGTGTCGTGTAAAATCCAGATTGTACCAGGACTGAGAGAGTCTGATGGGACAGTGTCGTATAAAATCCACATTGTACCTGCCCTGCGAGAGTCCAATGGGACAGTGTCGTATAAAATCCACATTGTACCTGCCCTGAGAGAGTCTGATGGGACAGTGTCGTATGAAATCCATATTGTACCTGCTCTGAGAGAGTCTGATGTGACAGTGTCGTATAAAATCCACATTGTACCTACCCTGAGAGAGTCCAATGGGGCTGTGTCGTATGAAATCCACATTGTACCTGCCCTGAGAGAGTCTGATGGGACAGTGTCGTCTAAAATCCACATTGTACCTGCCCTTAGAGAGTCTGATGTCACAGTTTAGTATAAAATCCACATTGTACCTGCCCTGAGAGAGTCTGATGGGACAGTGTCGTATAAAATCGACATTGTACCTGCCCTGAGAGAGTCTGATGTGACAGGTTCGTATAAAATCCACATTGTACCTGCCCTGAGAGAGTCTGATGTGACAGTGTCGTATAAAATCCACATTGTACCTGCCCTGAGAGAGTCCAATGGGACAGTGTCGTATGAAATCCACATTGTACCTGCCCTGAGAGAGTCTGATGGGACAGTGTCGTATAAAATCCACATTGTACCTGTCCTCAGAGAGTCTGATGTCACAGTTTAGTATAAAATCCACATTGTACCTGCCCTGAGAGAGTCCAATGGGACAATGTCGTATTAAATCCACATTGTACCTGCCCTGAGAGAGTCCAATGGGACAGTGTCGTATAAAATCCATATTGTGCCTGCCCTGAGAGAGTCTGATCTGACAGTTTCGTATAAAATCCACATTGTACCTGCTCTGAGAGAGTCTGATCTGACAGTTTCGTATAAAATCCACATTGTACCAGCACTGAGAGAGTCTGATGGTACAGTGTCGTATAAAATCCACATTGTACCTGCCCTGAGAGTGTATCATTGGACAACTGAGTATTAAATCCACATTGTACCTGCCCTGAGAGAGTCTGATGGGACAGTGTCGTATAAAATCCACATTTTACCTGCCCTGAGAGAGTCTGATGTGACAGTTTAGTATAAAATCCACATTGTACCTGCCTTCAGAGAGTCTGATGTGACAGTGTCGTATCAAATCCACATTGTACCTGCCCTGAGAGAGTCCAATGGGACAGTGTCGTATAAAATCCACATTGTACCTGCCCTGAGAGAGTCTGATGGGACAGTGTCGTATGAAATCCACATTGTACCTGCACTGAGAGAGTCCAATGGGACAGTGTCGTATAAAATCCACATTGTACCTGCCCTGAGAGAGTCTGATGTGACAGTGTCGTATAAAATGCACATTGTACCTGCCCTGAGAGAGTCCAAAGGGACAGTGTCGTATGAAATCCACATTGTACCTGCCCTGAGAGAGTCTGATGGGACAGTGTCGTATAAAATCCACATTGTACCTGTCCTCAGAGAGTCTGATGTCACAGTTTAGTATAAAATCCACATTGTACCTGCCCTGAGAGAGTCTGATGGGACAGTGTCGTATAAAATCCACATTGTACCTGCCCTGAGAGAGTCTGATGAGACAGTTTAGTATAAAATCCACATTGTACCTGCCATGAGAGAGTCCAATGGGACAGTATTGTATTAAATCCACTTTGTACCTGCCCTGAGAGTGTCCAATGGGACAGTGTCGTATGAAATCCACATTGTACCTGCCCTGAGAGAGTCCAATGGGACAGTGTCGTATAAAATCCACATTGTACCTGCCCTCAGAGAGTCTGATGCGACAGTGTCGTGTAAAATCCAGATTGTACCAGGACTGAGAGAGTCTGATGGGACAGTGTCGTATAAAATCCACATTGTACCTGCCCTGCGAGAGTCCAATGGGACAGTGTCGTATAAAATCCACATTGTACCTGCCCTGAGAGAGTCTGATGGGACAGTGTCGTATGAAATCCATATTGTACCTGCTCTGAGAGAGTCTGATGTGACAGTGTCGTATAAAATCCACATTGTACCTACCCTGAGAGAGTCCAATGGGGCTGTGTCGTATGAAATCCACATTGTACCTGCCCTGAGAGAGTCTGATGGGACAGTGTCGTCTAAAATCCACATTGTACCTGCCCTTAGAGAGTCTGATGTCACAGTTTAGTATAAAATCCACATTGTACCTGCCCTGAGAGAGTCTGATGGGACAGTGTCGTATAAAATCGACATTGTACCTGCCCTGAGAGAGTCTGATGTGACAGGTTCGTATAAAATCCACATTGTACCTGCCCTGAGAGAGTCTGATGTGACAGTGTCGTATAAAATCCACATTGTACCTGCCCTGAGAGAGTCCAATGGGACAGTGTCGTATGAAATCCACATTGTACCTGCCCTGAGAGAGTCTGATGGGACAGTGTCGTATAAAATCCACATTGTACCTGTCCTCAGAGAGTCTGATGTCACAGTTTAGTATAAAATCCACATTGTACCTGCCCTGAGAGAGTCTGATGGGACAGTGTCGTACAAAATCCACATTGTACCTGTCCTCAGAGAGTCTGATGTCACAGTTTAGTATAAAATCCACATTGTACCTGCCCTGAGAGAGTCTGATGGGACAGTGTCGTATAAAATCCACATTGTACCTGCCCTGAGAGAGTCTGATGAGACAGTTTAGTATAAAATCCACATTGTACCTGCCCTGAGAGAGTCCAATGGGACAGTATTGTATTAAATCCACATTGTACCTGCCCTCAGAGAGTCCAATGGGACAGTGTCGTATGAAATCCACATTGTACCTGCCCTGAGAGAGTCCAATGGGACAGTGTCGTATAAAATCCACATTGTACCTGCCCTCAGAGAGTCTGATGCGACAGTGTCGTGTAAAATCCAGATTGTACCAGGACTGAGAGAGTCTGATGGGACAGTGTCGTATAAAATCCACATTGTACCTGCCCTGCGAGAGTCCAATGGGACAGTGTCGTATAAAATCCACATTGTACCTGCCCTGAGAGAGTCTGATGGGACAGCGTCGTATGAAATCCATATTGTACCTGCTCTGAGAGAGTCTGATGTGACAGTGTCGTATAAAATCCACATTGTACCTGCCCTGAGAGAGTCCAATGGGGCTGTGTCGTATGAAATCCACATTGTACCTGCCCTGAGAGAGTCTGATGGGACAGTGTCGTCTAAAATCCACATTGTACCTGCCCTTAGAGAGTCTGATGTCACAGTTTAGTATAAAATCCACATTGAACCTGCCCTGAGAGACTCTGATGTGACAGTGTCGTATAAAATCTACATTATACCTGCCCTGAGAGAGTCTGATGTGACAGTGTCGTATAAAATCCACATTGTACCAGCACTGAGAGAGTCTGATGGGACAGTGTTGTATAAAATCCACATTGTACCTGCCCTGAGAGAGTCTGATGTGACAGTTTAGTATAAAATCCACATTGTACCTGCCCTGAGAGAGTCCAGTGGGACAGTGTCGTATAAAATGCACATTGTACCTGCCCTGAGAGAGTCCAATGGGACAGTGTCGTATAAAATCCACATTGTACCTGCTCTGAGAGAGTCTGATGGGACAGTGTCGAATAAAATCCACATTGTACATGCCCTGAGAGAGTCTGATGGGACAGTGTCGTATAAAATCCACATTGTACCTGCCCTGAGAGAGTCCAATGGGACAGTGTCGTATTAAATCCACATTGTACCTGCCCTGAGAGAGTCCAATGGGACAGTGTCGTATAAAATCCATATTGTGCCTGCCCTGAGAGAGTCTGATCTGACAGTTTCGTATAAAATCCACATTGTACCTGCTCTGAGAGAGTCTGATCTGACAGTTTCGTATAAAATCCACATTGTACCAGCACTGAGAGAGTCTGATGGTACAGTGTCGTATAAAATCCACATTGTACCTGCCCTGAGAGTGTATCATTGGACAACTGAGTATTAAATCCACATTGTACCTGCCCTGAGAGAGTCTGATGGGACAGTGTCGTATAAAATCCACATTTTACCTGCCCTGAGAGAGTCTGATGTGACAGTTTAGTATAAAATCCACATTGTACCTGCCTTCAGAGAGTCTGATGTGACAGTGTCGTATCAAATCCACATTGTACCTGCCCTGAGAGAGTCCAATGGGACAGTGTCGTATAAAATCCACATTGTACCTGCCCTGAGAGAGTCTGATGGGACAGTGTCGTATGAAATCCACATTGTACCTGCACTGAGAGAGTCCAATGGGACAGTGTCGTATAAAATCCACATTGTACCTGCCCTGAGAGAGTCTGATGTGACAGTGTCGTATAAAATGCACATTGTACCTGCCCTGAGAGAGTCCAAAGGGACAGTGTCGTATGAAATCCACATTGTACCTGCCCTGAGAGAGTCTGATGGGACAGTGTCGTATAAAATCCACATTGTACCTGTCCTCAGAGAGTCTGATGTCACAGTTTAGTATAAAATCCACATTGTACCTGCCCTGAGAGAGTCTGATGGGACAGTGTCGTATAAAATCCACATTGTACCTGCCCTGAGAGAGTCTGATGAGACAGTTTAGTATAAAATCCACATTGTACCTGCCATGAGAGAGTCCAATGGGACAGTATTGTATTAAATCCACTTTGTACCTGCCCTGAGAGTGTCCAATGGGACAGTGTCGTATGAAATCCACATTGTACCTGCCCTGAGAGAGTCCAATGGGACAGTGTCGTATAAAATCCACATTGTACCTGCCCTCAGAGAGTCTGATGCGACAGTGTCGTGTAAAATCCAGATTGTACCAGGACTGAGAGAGTCTGATGGGACAGTGTCGTATAAAATCCACATTGTACCTGCCCTGCGAGAGTCCAATGGGACAGTGTCGTATAAAATCCACATTGTACCTGCCCTGAGAGAGTCTGATGGGACAGTGTCGTATGAAATCCATATTGTACCTGCTCTGAGAGAGTCTGATGTGACAGTGTCGTATAAAATCCACATTGTACCTACCCTGAGAGAGTCCAATGGGGCTGTGTCGTATGAAATCCACATTGTACCTGCCCTGAGAGAGTCTGATGGGACAGTGTCGTCTAAAATCCACATTGTACCTGCCCTTAGAGAGTCTGATGTCACAGTTTAGTATAAAATCCACATTGTACCTGCCCTGAGAGAGTCTGATGGGACAGTGTCGTATAAAATCGACATTGTACCTGCCCTGAGAGAGTCTGATGTGACAGGTTCGTATAAAATCCACATTGTACCTGCCCTGAGAGAGTCTGATGTGACAGTGTCGTATAAAATCCACATTGTACCTGCCCTGAGAGAGTCCAATGGGACAGTGTCGTATGAAATCCACATTGTACCTGCCCTGAGAGAGTCTGATGGGACAGTGTCGTATAAAATCCACATTGTACCTGTCCTCAGAGAGTCTGATGTCACAGTTTAGTATAAAATCCACATTGTACCTGCCCTGAGAGAGTCTGATGGGACAGTGTCGTATAAAATCCACATTGTACCTGTCCTCAGAGAGTCTGATGTCACAGTTTAGTATAAAATCCACATTGTACCTGCCCTGAGAGAGTCTGATGGGACAGTGTCGTATAAAATCCACATTGTACCTGCCCTGAGAGAGTCTGATGAGACAGTTTAGTATAAAATCCACATTGTACCTGCCCTGAGAGAGTCCAATGGGACAGTATTGTATTAAATCCACATTGTACCTGCCCTCAGAGAGTCCAATGGGACAGTGTCGTATGAAATCCACATTGTACCTGCCCTGAGAGAGTCCAATGGGACAGTGTCGTATAAAATCCACATTGTACCTGCCCTCAGAGAGTCTGATGCGACAGTGTCGTGTAAAATCCAGATTGTACCAGGACTGAGAGAGTCTGATGGGACAGTGTCGTATAAAATCCACATTGTACCTGCCCTGCGAGAGTCCAATGGGACAGTGTCGTATAAAATCCACATTGTACCTGCCCTGAGAGAGTCTGATGGGACAGCGTCGTATGAAATCCATATTGTACCTGCTCTGAGAGAGTCTGATGTGACAGTGTCGTATAAAATCCACATTGTACCTGCCCTGAGAGAGTCCAATGGGGCTGTGTCGTATGAAATCCACATTGTACCTGCCCTGAGAGAGTCTGATGGGACAGTGTCGTCTAAAATCCACATTGTACCTGCCCTTAGAGAGTCTGATGTCACAGTTTAGTATAAAATCCACATTGAACCTGCCCTGAGAGACTCTGATGTGACAGTGTCGTATAAAATCTACATTATACCTGCCCTGAGAGAGTCTGATGTGACAGTGTCGTATAAAATCCACATTGTACCAGCACTGAGAGAGTCTGATGGGACAGTGTTGTATAAAATCCACATTGTACCTGCCCTGAGAGAGTCTGATGTGACAGTTTAGTATAAAATCCACATTGTACCTGCCCTGAGAGAGTCCAGTGGGACAGTGTCGTATAAAATCCACATTGTACCTGCCCTGAGAGAGTCCAATGGGACAGTGTCGTATAAAATCCACATTGTACCTGCTCTGAGAGAGTCTGATGGGACAGTGTCGAATAAAATCCACATTGTACATGCCCTGAGAGAGTCTGATGGGACAGTGTCGTATAAAATCCACATTGTACCTGCCCTGAGAGAGTCCAATGGGACAGTGTCGTATTAAATCCACATTGTACCTGCCCTGAGAGAGTCCAATGGGACAGTGTCGTATAAAATCCATATTGTGCCTGCCCTGAGAGAGTCTGATCTGACAGTTTCGTATAAAATCCACATTGTACCTGCTCTGAGAGAGTCTGATCTGACAGTTTCGTATAAAATCCACATTGTACCAGCACTGAGAGAGTCTGATGGTACAGTGTCGTATAAAATCCACATTGTACCTGCCCTGAGAGTGTATCATTGGACAACTGAGTATTAAATCCACATTGTACCTGCCCTGAGAGAGTCTGATGGGACAGTGTCGTATAAAATCCACATTTTACCTGCCCTGAGAGAGTCTGATGTGACAGTTTAGTATAAAATCCACATTGTACCTGCCTTCAGAGAGTCTGATGTGACAGTGTCGTATCAAATCCACATTGTACCTGCCCTGAGAGAGTCCAATGGGACAGTGTCGTATAAAATCCACATTGTACCTGCCCTGAGAGAGTCTGATGGGACAGTGTCGTATGAAATCCACATTGTACCTGCACTGAGAGAGTCCAATGGGACAGTGTCGTATAAAATCCACATTGTACCTGCCCTGAGAGAGTCTGATGTGACAGTGTCGTATAAAATGCACATTGTACCTGCCCTGAGAGAGTCCAAAGGGACAGTGTCGTATGAAATCCACATTGTACCTGCCCTGAGAGAGTCTGATGGGACAGTGTCGTATAAAATCCACATTGTACCTGTCCTCAGAGAGTCTGATGTCACAGTTTAGTATAAAATCCACATTGTACCTGCCCTGAGAGAGTCTGATGGGACAGTGTCGTATAAAATCCACATTGTACCTGCCCTGAGAGAGTCTGATGAGACAGTTTAGTATAAAATCCACATTGTACCTGCCATGAGAGAGTCCAATGGGACAGTATTGTATTAAATCCACTTTGTACCTGCCCTGAGAGTGTCCAATGGGACAGTGTCGTATGAAATCCACATTGTACCTGCCCTGAGAGAGTCCAATGGGACAGTGTCGTATAAAATCCACATTGTACCTGCCCTCAGAGAGTCTGATGCGACAGTGTCGTGTAAAATCCAGATTGTACCAGGACTGAGAGAGTCTGATGGGACAGTGTCGTATAAAATCCACATTGTACCTGCCCTGCGAGAGTCCAATGGGACAGTGTCGTATAAAATCCACATTGTACCTGCCCTGAGAGAGTCTGATGGGACAGTGTCGTATGAAATCCATATTGTACCTGCTCTGAGAGAGTCTGATGTGACAGTGTCGTATAAAATCCACATTGTACCTACCCTGAGAGAGTCCAATGGGGCTGTGTCGTATGAAATCCACATTGTACCTGCCCTGAGAGAGTCTGATGGGACAGTGTCGTCTAAAATCCACATTGTACCTGCCCTTAGAGAGTCTGATGTGACAGTGTCGTATAAAATGCACATTATACCTGCCCTGAGAGAGTCCAATGGGACAGTGTCGTATTAAATCCACATTGTACCTGCCCTGAGGGAGTCCAATGGGACAGTGCCGTATAAAATCCATATTCTACCTGCTCTGAGAGAGTCTGATCTGACAGTTTCGTATAAAATCCACATTATACCTGCCCTGAGAGAGTCTGATGTGACAGTGTCGTATAAATTGCACATTGTACCTGCCCTGAGAGAGTCTGATGTGACAGTTTAGTATAAAATCCACATTGTACCTGCCCTGAGAGAGTCCAATGGGACAGTGTCGTATGAAATCCACATTGTACCTGCCCTGAGAGAGTCTGAGGAGACAGTTTAGTATAAAATCCACATTATACCTGCCCTGAGAGAGTCTGATGTGACAGTGTCGTATAAAATCCACATTGTACCTGCCCTGAGAGAGTCCGATGGGACAGTGTCGTATAAAATCCACATTGTACCAGCCCTGAGAGAGTCCGATGGGACAGTGTCGTATAAAATCCACATTGTACCTGCTCTGAGAGAGTCTGATCTGACAGTTTCGTATAAAATCCACATTGACCCTGCCCTGAGAGACTCTGATGTGACAGTGTCGTATAAAATCTACATTATACCTGCCCTGAGAGAGTCTGATGTGACAGTGTCGTATAAAATCCACATTGTACCAACACTGAGAGAGTCTGATGGGACAGTGTCGTATAAAATCCACATTGTACCTGCCCTGAGAGAGTCCAATGGGACAGTATCGTACAACATCCGCATTGTACCTGACCTGAGAGAGTCTGATCGGACAGTGTCGTATAAAATCCACATTCTACCAGCCCTGAGAGAGTCTGATGGGACAGTGTCGTATAAAATCCACATTGTACCTGTTCTGAGAGAGTCTGATGGGACAGTGTCGTATAAAATGCATATTGTACCTGCCCTGAGAGAGTCTGATGTGACAGTTCAGTATAAAATCCACATTGTACCTGCCCTGAGAGAGTCCAATCGGACAGTGTCGTATAAAATCCACATTATACCAGCACTGAGAGAGTCTGATGTGACAGTGTCGTATAAAATCCACATTGTTCCTGCCCTGAGAGAGTCCGATGGGACAGTGTCGTATAAAATCCACATTGTACCTGCCCTGAGAGAGTCTGATGTCACAGTTTAGTATAAAATCCACATTGTACCTGCCCTCAGAGAGTCTGATGTGACAGTTTAGTCTAAAATCCACATTGTACCTGCCCTGAGAGAGTCCAATGGGAGAGTGTCGTATCAAATCCGCATTGTACCTGCCCTGAGAGAGTCTGATGTGACAGTTTAGTATAAAATCCACATTGTACCTGCCCTGAGAGAGTCTGATGGGACAGTGTCGTATAAAATCCACATTGTACCTGCCCTGAGAGAGTCCAATGGGACAGTGTCGTATTAAATCTACATTGTACCTGCTCTGAGAGAGTCTGATGTGACAGCTTAGTATAAAATCCACATTGTACCTGCTCTGAGAGAGTCTGATGTGACATTGTTGTATAAAATCCACATTGTTCCTGCCCTGAGAGAGTCTGATGGGACAGTGTCATATAAAATCCACATTGTACCTGCTCTGAAAGAGTCTGACGGGACAGTTTAGTATAAAATCCACATTGTACCTGCCCTGAGAGAGTCTGATGTGACAGTGTCGTATAAAATCCACATTGTACCTGCCCTGAGAGAGTCTGATGTGACAGTTTAGTATAAAATCCACATTGTACCTGCCCTGAGAGAGTCTGATGTGACAGTGTCATATAAAATCCACATTGTACCTGCCCTGAGAGAGTCTGATGTGACAGTGTCGTATAAAATCCACATTGTACCTGTCCTGAGGGAGTCTGATGTCACAGTTTAGTATAAAATCCACATTGTACCTGCCCTGAGAGAGTCCAATGGGACAGTGTCGTATAAAATCCACATTGTACCTGCCCTGAGAGAGTCCAATGGGTCAGTGTCGTATAAAATCCACATTGTACCGGCTCTGAGAGAGTCTGATGGGACAGTGTCGAATAAAATCCACATTCTACATGCCCTGAGAGAGTCTGATGTGACAGTGTCGTATAAAATCCACATTGTACCTGTCCTGAGAGAGTCCGATGTGACAGTGTCGTATAAAATCCACATTGTACCTGTCCTGAGAGAGTCTGATGTGACAGTGTCGTATACAATCCACATTGTATCTCCCTGAGAGAGTCCAATGGGACAGTGTCGTATACAATCCACATTGTACATGCCCTGAGAGAGTCTGATGGGACAGTGTCGTATAAAATCCACATTGTACCTGCCCTGAGAGAGTCCAATGGGACAGTGTCGTATTAAATCCACATTGTACCTGCCCTGAGAGAGTCCAATGGGACAGTGTCGTATAAAATCCATATTGTGCCTGCCCTGAGAGAGTCTGATCTGACAGTTTCGTATAAAATCCACATTGTACCTGCTCTGAGAGAGTCTGATCTGACAGTTTCGTATAAAATCCACATTGTACCAGCACTGAGAGAGTCTGATGGTACAGTGTCGTATAAAATCCACATTGTACCTGCCCTGAGAGTGACTCATTGGACAACTGAGTATTAAATCCACATTGTACCTGCCCTGAGAGAGTCTGATGGGACAGTGTCGTATAAAATCCACATTTTACCTGCCCTGAGAGAGTCTGATGTGACAGTTTAGTATAAAATCCACATTGTACCTGCCTTCAGAGAGTCTGATGTGACAGTGTCGTATCAAATCCACATTGTACCTGCCCTGAGAGAGTCCAATGGGACAGTGTCGTATAAAATCCACATTGTACCTGCCCTGAGAGAGTCTGATGGGACAGTGTCGTATGAAATCCACATTGTACCTGCACTGAGAGAGTCCAATGGAACAGTGTCGTATAAAATCCACATTGTACCTGCCCTGAGAGAGTCTGATGTTACAGTGTCGTATAAAATGCACATTGTACCTGCCCTGAGAGAGTCCAATGGGACAGTGTCGTATGAAATCCACATTGTACCTGCCCTGAGAGAGTCTGATGGGACAGTGTCGTATAAAATCCACATTGTACCTGTCCTCAGAGAGTCTGATGAGACAGTTTAGTATAAAATCCACATTGTACCTGCCCTGAGAGAGTCCAATGGGACAGTATTGTATTAAATCCACATTGTACCTGCCCTGAGAGAGTCCAATGGGACAGTGTCGTATGAAATCCACATTGTACCTGCCCTGAGAGAGTCCAATGGGACAGTGTCGTATAAAATCCACATTGTACCTGCCCTCAGAGAGTCTGATGCGACAGTGTCGTGTAAAATCCAGATTGTACCAGGACTGAGAGAGTCTGATGGGACAGTGTCGTATAAAATCCACATTGTACCTGCCCTGCGGGAGTCCAATGGGACAGTGTCGTATAAAATCCACATTGTACCTGCCCTGAGAGAGTCTGATGGGACAGTGTCGTATGAAATCCAATTTGTACCTGCTCTGAGAGAGTCTGATGTGACAGTGTCGTATAAAATCCACATTGTACCTGCCCTGAGAGAGTCCAATGGGGCTGTGTCGTATGAAATCCACATTGTACCTGCCCTGAGAGAGTCTGATGGGACAGTGTCGTATAAAATCCACATTGTACCTGCCCTGAGAGAGTCCAATGGGACAGTTTAGTATAAAATCCACATTGTACCTGCCCTTAGAGAGTCTGATGTCACAGTTTAGTATAAAATCCACATTGTACCTGCCCTGAGAGAGTCTGATGGGACAGTGTCGTATAAAATCGACATTGTACCTGCCCTGAGAGAGTCTGATGTGACAGGTTCGTATAAAATCCACATTGTACCTGCCCTGAGAGAGTCTGATGTGACAGTGTCGTTTAAAATCCACATTGTACCTGCCCTTAGAGAGTCTGATGTGACAGTGTCGTATAAAATGCACATTGTACCTGCCCTGAGAGAGTCCAATGGGACAGTGTCGTATTAAATCCACATTGTACCTGCCCTGAGAGAGTCTGATGAGACAGTTTAGTATAAAATCCACATTGTACCTGCCCTGAGAGAGTCCAATGGGACAGTATTGTATTAAATCCACATTGTACCTGCCCTGAGAGAGTCCAATGGGACAGTGTCGTATGAAATCCACATTGTACCTGCCCTGAGAGAGTCCAATGGGACAGTGTCGTATAAAATCCACATTGTACCTGCCCTCAGAGAGTCTGATGCGACACTGTCGTGTAAAATCCAGATTGTACCAGGACTGAGAGAGTCTGATGGGACAGTGTCGTATAAAATCCACATTGTACCTGCCCTGCGAGAGTCCAATGGGACAGTGTCGTATAAAATCCACATTGTACCTGCCCTGAGAGAGTCTGATGGGACAGTGTCGTATGAAATCCAATTTGTACCTGCTCTGAGAGAGTCTGATGTGACAGTGTCGTGTAAAATCCACATTGTACCTGCCCTGAGAGAGTCCAATGGGGCTGTGTCGTATGAAATCCACATTGTACCTGCCCTGAGAGAGTCTGATGGGACAGTGTCGTCTAAAATCCACATTGTACCTGCCCTTAGAGAGTCTGATGTCACAGTTTAGTATAAAATCCACATTGTACCTCCCCTGAGAGAGTCTGATGGGACAGTGTCGTATGAAATCCACATTGTACCTGCCCTGAGAGAGTCTCATGAGACAGTTTAGTATAAAATCCACATTGTACCTGCCCTTAGAGAGTCTGATGTGACAGTGTCGTATAAAATCCACATTGTACCTGCCCTGAGAGAGTCCGATGGGACAGTGTCGTATAAAATCCACATTGTACCAGCCCTGAGAGAGTCCGATGGGACAGTGTCGTATAAAATCCACATTGTACCTGCTCTGAGAGAGTCTGATCTGACAGTTTAGTATAAAATCCACATTGAACCTGCCCTGAGAGACTCTGATGTGACAGTGTCGTATAAAATCTACATTATACCTGCCCTGAGAGAGTCTGATGTGACAGTGTCGTATAAAATCCACATTGTACCAACACTGAGAGAGTCTGATGGGACAGTGTCGTATAAAATCCACATTGTACCTGCCCTGAGAGAGTCCAATGGGACAGTATCGTACAACATCCGCATTGTACCTGACCTGAGAGAGTCTGATCGGACAGTGTCGTATAAAATCCACATTCTACCAGCCCTGAGAGAGTCTGATGGGACAGTGTCGTATAATATCCACATTGTACCTGTTCTGAGAGAGTCTGATGGGACAGTGTCGTATAAAATGCACATTGTACCTGCCCTGAGAGAGTCTGATGTGACAGTTCAGTATAAAATCCACATTGTACCTGCCCTGAGAGAGTCCAATCGGACAGTGTCGTATAAAATCCACATTATACCAGCACTGAGAGAGTCTGATGTGACAGTGTCGTATAAAATGCACATTGTTCCTGCCCTGAGAGAGTCCGATGGGACAGTGTCGTATAAAATCCACATTGTACCTGCCCTGAGAGAGTCTGATGTCACAGTTTAGTATAAAATCCACATTGTACCTGCCCTCAGAGAGTCTGATGTGACAGTTTAGTCTAAAATCCACATTGTACCTGCCCTGAGAGAGTCCAATGGGAGAGTGTCGTATAAAATCCGCATTGTACCTGCCCTGAGAGAGTCTGATGTGACAGTTTAGTATAAAATCCACATTGTACCTGTCCTGAGAGAGTCTGATGGGACAGTGTCGTATAAAATCCACATTGTACCTGCCCTGAGAGAGTCCAATGGGACAGTGTCGTATTAAATCTACATTGTACCTGCTCTGAGAGAGTCTGATGTGACAGCTTAATATAAAATCCACATTGTACCTGCTCTGAGAGAGTCTGATGTGACATTGTTGTATAAAATCCACATTGTTCCTGCCCTGAGAGAGTCTGATGGGACAGTGTCATATAAAATCCACATTGTACCTCCTCTGAAAGAGTCTGACGGGACAGTTTAGTATAAAATCCACATTGTACCTGCCCTGAGAGAGTCTGATGTGACAGTGTCGTATAAAATCCACATTGTACCTGCCCTGAGAGAGTCTGATGTGACAGTTTAGTATAAAATCCACATTGTACCTGCCCTGAGAGAGTCTGATGTGACAGTGTCATATAAAATCCACATTGTACCTGCCCTGAGAGAGTCTGATGTGACAGTGTCGTATAAAATCCACATTGTACCTGTCCTGAGGGAGTCTGATGTGACAGTTTAGTATAAAATCCACATTGTACCTGCCCTGAGAGAGTCCAATGGGACAGTGTCGTATAAAATCCACATTGTACCTGCCCTGAGAGAGTCCAATGGGACAGTGTCGTATAAAATCCACATTGTACCGGCTCTGAGAGAGTCTGATGGGACAGTGTCGAATAAAATCCACATTGTACATGCCCTGAGAGAGTCTGATGTGACACTGTCATATAAAATCCACATTGTATCTCCCTGAGAGAGTCCAATGGGACAGTATTGCATAAAATCGACATTGTGCCTGCTCTGGGAGTGTCTGATGGGACAGTGTCGTATAAATTCCACATTGTACCTGCTCTGAGAGAGTCTGATGTGACAGTTTAGTATAAAATCCACATTGCACCTGCCCTGAGAGAGTCTGATGTGACAGTGTCGTATAAAATCGACATTGTACCTGCCCTGAGAGAGTCTGATGGGACAGTGTTGTATGAAATCCACATTGTAGCTGCCCTGAGAGAGTCTGATGTGACAGTGCCGTATAAAATCCACATTGTCCCTGCCCTGAGAGAGTCTGATGGGACAGTGTCGTATAAAATCCACATTGTACCTGCCCTGAGAGAGTCCAATGGGACAGTGTCGAATAAAATCGACATTGTACCTGCCCTGAGAGTGTCTGATGTGACCGTGTCGTATAAAATCCACATTGTACCTGCTCTGAGAGAGTCTGATGGGAAAGTGTCGTATAAAATCCACATTGTACCTGCCCTGAGAGAGTCTGATGTGACAGTTTAGTATAAAATCCACATTGTCCCTGCCCTGAGAGAGTCTGATGTGACAGTGTCGTAAAAAATCCACATTGTACCTGCCCTGAGAGAGTCTGATGTGACAGTGTCGTATGAAATCCACATTGTACCTGCCCTGAGAGAGTCCAATGGGACAGTGTCGTATAAAATCCACATTGTACCTGCCCTGAGAGAGTCTGATGTGACAGTGTCGTAAAAAATCCACATTGTACCTGCCCTGAGAGAGTCTGATGTGACAGTGTCGTATGAAATCCACATTGTACCTGCCCTGAGAGAGTCCAATGGGACAGTGTCGTATAAAATCCACATTGTACCTGCCCTGAGAGAGTCTGATGTGACAGTGTCGTATAAAATCCACATTGTCCCTGCCCTGAGAGAGTCTGATGGGACAGTGTCGTATAAAATCCACATTGTACCTGCCCTGAGAGAGTCCAATGGGACAGTGTCGAATAAAATCGACATTGTACCTGCCCTGAGAGTGTCTGATGTGACCGTGTCGTATAAAATCCACATTGTACCTGCTCTGAGAGAGTCTGATGGGAAAGTGTCGTATAAAATCCACATTGTACCTGCCCTGAGAGAGTCTGATGTGACAGTTTAGTATAAAATCCACATTGTCCTTGCCCTGAGAGAGTCTGATGTGACAGTGTCGTAAAAAATCCACATTGTACCTGCCCTGAGAGAGTCTGATGTGACAGTGTCGTATGAAATCCACATTGTACCTGCCCTGAGAGAGTCCAATGGGACAGTGTCGTATAAAATCCACATTGTACCTGCCCTGAGAGAGTCTGATGTGACAGTGTCGTATAAAATCCACATTGTACCTGCCCTGAGAGAGTCTGATGTGACAGTGTCGTATAAAATCCGCATTGTACCTGCCCTGAGAGAGTCTGATGTGACAGTTTAGTATAAAATCCACATTGTACCTGCCCTGAGAGAGTCTGATGTGACAGTGTCGTATAAAATCCACATTGTACCTGTCCTGAGGGAGTCTGATGTGACAGTTTAGTATAAAATCCACATTGTACCTGCCCTGAGAGAGTCCAATGGGACAGTGTCGTATAAAATCCACATTGTACCTGCCCTGAGAGAGTCCAATGGGACAGTGTCGTATAAAATCCACATTGTACCGGCTCTGAGAGAGTCTGATGGGACAGTGTCGAATAAAATCCACATTGTACATGCCCTGAGAGAGTCTGATGTGACAGTGTCATATAAAATCCACATTGTATCTCCCTGAGAGAGTCCAATGGGACAGTATTGCATAAAATCGACATTGTGCCTGCTCTGGGAGTGTCTGATGGGACAGTGTCGTATAAATTCCACATTGTACCTGCTCTGAGAGAGTCTGATGTGACAGTTTAGTATAAAATCCACATTGCACCTGCCCTGAGAGAGTCTGATGTGACAGTGTCGTATAAAATCGACATTGTACCTGCCCTGAGAGAGTCTGATGGGACAGTGTTGTATGAAATCCACATTGTAGCTGCCCTGAGAGAGTCTGATGTGACAGTGCCGTATAAAATCCACATTGTCCCTGCCCTGAGAGAGTCTGATGGGACAGTGTCGTATAAAATCCACATTGTACCTGCCCTGAGAGAGTCCAATGGGACAGTGTCGAATAAAATCGACATTGTACCTGCCCTGAGAGTGTCTGATGTGACCGTGTCGTATAAAATCCACATTGTACCTGCTCTGAGAGAGTCTGATGGGAAAGTGTCGTATAAAATCCACATTGTACCTGCCCTGAGAGAGTCTGATGTGACAGTTTAGTATAAAATCCACATTGTCCCTGCCCTGAGAGAGTCTGATGTGACAGTGTCGTAAAAAATCCACATTGTACCTGCCCTGAGAGAGTCTGATGTGACAGTGTCGTATGAAATCCACATTGTACCTGCCCTGAGAGAGTCCAATGGGACAGTGTCGTATAAAATCCACATTGTACCTGCCCTGAGAGAGTCTGATGTGACAGTGTCGTATAAAATCCGCATTGTACCTGCCCTGAGAGAGTCTGATGTGACAGTTTAGTATAAAATCCACATTGTACCTGCCCTGAGAGAGTCTGATGGGACAGTGTCGTATAAAATCCACATTGTACCTGTCCTGAGAGAGTCTGATGTGACAGTGTCGTATAAAATCCACATTGTACCTGTCCTGAGAGAGTCTGATGTGACAGTGTCGTATAAAATCCACATTGTATCTCCCTGAGAGAGTCCAATGGGACAGTGTTGCATAAAATCCACATTGTACCTGCTCTGAGAGTGTCTGATGGGACAGTGTCGTATAAATTCCACATTGTACCTGCTCTGAGAGAGTCTGATGTGACAGTTTAGTATAAAATCCGCATTGCACCTGCCCTGAGAGAGTCTGATGGGACAGTGTCGTATAAAATCCACATTGTACCTGCCCTGAGAGAGTCCAATGGGACAGTGTCGAATAAAATCGACATTGTACCTGCCCTGAGAGTGTCTGATGTGACCGTGTCGTATAAAATCCACATTGTACCTGCTCTGAGAGAGTCTGATGGGAAAGTGTCGTATAAAATCCACATTGTACCTGCCCTGAGAGAGTCTGATGTGACAGTTTAGTATAAAATCCACATTGTCCCTGCCCTGAGAGAGTCTGATGTGACAGTGTCGTAAAAAATCCACATTGTACCTGCCCTGAGAGAGTCTGATGTGACAGTGTCGTATAAAATCCACATTGTACCTGCCCTGAGAGAGTCCAATGGGACAGTGTCGTATAAAATCCACATTGTACCTGCCCTGAGAGAGTCTGATGTGACAGTGTCGTATAAAATCCGCATTGTACCTGCCCTGAGAGAGTCTGATGTGACAGTTTAGTATAAAATCCACATTGTACCTGCCCTGAGAGAGTCTGATGGGACAGTGTCGTATAAAATCCACATTGTACCTGTCCTGAGAGAGTCTGATGTGACAGTGTCGTATAAAATCCACATTGTACCTGTCCTGAGAGAGTCTGATGTGACAGTGTCGTATAAAATCCACATTGTATCTCCCTGAGAGAGTCCAATGGGACAGTGTTGCATAAAATCCACATTGTACCTGCTCTGAGAGTGTCTGATGGGACAGTGTCGTATAAATTCCACATTGTACCTGCTCTGAGAGAGTCTGATGTGACAGTTTAGTATAAAATCCGCATTGCACCTGCCCTGAGAGAGTCTGATGTGACAGTGTCGTATAAAATCGACATTATACCTGCCCTGAGAGAGTCCAATGGGACAGTGTCGTATACAATCCATATTGTACCTGCTCTGAGAGAGTCTGATGTGACAATGCCGTATAAAATCCACATTGTACCTGCCCTGAGAGAGTCTGATGTGACAGTGTCGTATAAAATCGACATTATACCTGCCCTGAGAGAGTCCGATGGGACAGTGTCGTATAAAATCCACATTGTACCTGCCCTGAGAGAGTCTGATGGGACAGTGTCGTATAAAATCCACATTGTACCTGTTCTGCGAGAGTCTGATGGGACAGTGTCGTATAAAATCCACATTGTACCTGCCCTGAGAGAGTCTGATGTCACAGTTCAGTATAAAATCCACATTGTACCTGCCCTGACAGAGTCTGATGTGATAGTGTCGTATAAAATCCACATTGTACCTGCCCTGAGAGAGTCCAATGGGACAGTGTCGTATAAAATCCACATTGTACCTGCCCTGAGAGAGTCTGATGTGACAGTTTAGTATAAAATCCACATTGTACCTGCCCTGAGAGAGTCTGATGTGATAGTGTCATATAAAATCCACATTGTACCTGCCCTGAGAGAGTCTGATGTGACAGTGTCGTATAAAATCCACATTGTACCTGTCCTGAGGGAGTCTGATGTGACAGTTTAGTATAAAATCCACATTGTACCTGCCCTGAGAGAGTCCAATGGGACAGTGTCGTATAAAATCCACATTGTACCTGCCCTGAGAGAGTCCAATGGGACAGTGTCGTATAAAATCCACATTGTACCGGCTCTGAGAGAGTCTGATGGGACAGTGTCGAATAAAAACCACATTGTACATGCCCTGAGAGAGTCTGATGTGACAGTGTCGTATAAAATCCACATTGTATCTCCCTGAGAGAGTCCAATGGGACAGTATTGCATAAAATCGACATTGTACCTGCTCTGGGAGTGTCTGATGGGACAGTGTCGTATAAATTCCACATTGTACCTGCTCTGAGAGAGTCTGATGTGACAGTTTTGTATAAAATCCACATTGCACCTGCCCTGAGAGAGTCTGATGTGACAGTGTCGTATAAAATCGACATTGTACCTGCCCTGAGAGAGTCTGATGGGACAGTGTTGTATGAAATCCACATTGTAGCTGCCCTGAGAGAGTCTGATGTGACAGTGCCGTATAAAATCCACATTGTCCCTGCCCTGAGAGAGTCTGATGGGACAGTGTCGTATAAAATCCACATTGTATCTCCCTGAGAGAGTCCAATGGGACAGTGTTGCATAAAATCCACATTGTACCTGCTCTGAGAGTGTCTGATGGGACAGTGTCGTTTAAATTCCACATTGTACCTGCTCTGAGAGAGTCTGATGTGACAGTTTAGTATAAAATCCGCATTGCACCTGCCCTGAGAGAGTCTGATTGGACAGTGTCGTATAAAATCCACATTGTACCTGCCCTGAGAGAGTCCAATGGGACAGTGTCGAATAAAATCGACATTGTACCTGCCCTGAGAGTGTCTGATGTGACCGTGTCGTATAAAATCCACATTGTACCTGCTCTGAGAGAGTCTGATGGGAAAGTGTCGTATAAAATCCACATTGTACCTGCCCTGAGAGAGTCTGATGTGACAGTTTAGTATAAAATCCACATTGTCCCTGCCCTGAGAGAGTCTGATGTGACAGTGTCGTAAAAAATCCACATTGTACCTGCCCTGAGAGAGTCTGATGTGACAGTGTCGTATAAAATCCACATTGTACCTGCCCTGAGAGAGTCCAATGGGACAGTGTCGTATAAAATCCACATTGTACCTGCCCTGAGAGAGTCTGATGTGACAGTGTCGTATAAAATCCGCATTGTACCTGCCCTGAGAGAGTCTGATGTGACAGTTTAGTATAAAATCCACATTGTACCTGCCCTGAGAGAGTCTGATGGGACAGTGTCGTATAAAATCCACATTGTACCTGTCCTGAGAGAGACTGATGTGACAGTGTCGTATAAAATCCACATTGTACCTGTCCTGAGAGAGTCTGATGTGACAGTGTCGTATAAAATCCACATTGTATCTCCCTGAGAGAGTCCAATGGGACAGTGTTGCATAAAATCCACATTGTACCTGCTCTGAGAGTGTCTGATGGGACAGTGTCGTATAAATTCCACATTGTACCTGCTCTGAGAGAGTCTGATGTGACAGTTTAGTATAAAATCCGCATTGCACCTGCCCTGAGAGAGTCTGATGTGACAGTGTCGTATAAAATCGACATTATACCTGCCCTGAGAGAGTCCAATGGGACAGTGTCGTATACAATCCATATTGTACCTGCTCTGAGAGAGTCTGATGTGACAATGCCGTATAAAATCCACATTATACCTGCCCTGAGAGAGTCTGATGTGACAGTGTCGTATAAAATCGACATTATACCTGCCCTGAGAGAGTCCGATGGGACAGTGTCGTATAAAATCCACATTGTACCTGCCCTGAGAGAGTCTGATGGGACAGTGTCGTATAAAATCCACATTGTACCTGTTCTGCGAGAGTCTGATGGGACAGTGTCGTATAAAATCCACATTGTACCTGCCCTGAGAGAGTCTGATGTCACAGTTCAGTATAAAATCCACATTGTACCTGCCCTGACAGAGTCTGATGTGATAGTGTCGTATAAAATCCACATTGTACCTGCCCTGAGAGAGTCCAATGGGACAGTGTCGTATAAAATCCACGTTGTACCTGCCCTGAGAGAGTCTGATGTGACAGTTTAGTATAAAATCCACATTGTACCTGCCCTGAGAGAGTCTGATGTGATAGTGTCATATAAAATCCACATTGTACCTGCCCTGAGAGAGTCTGATGTGACAGTGTCGTATAAAATCCACATTGTACCTGTCCTGAGGGAGTCTGATGTGACAGTTTAGTATAAAATCCACATTGTACCTGCCCTGAGAGAGTCCAATGGGACAGTGTCGTATAAAATCCACATTGTACCGGCTCTGAGAGAGTCTGATGGGACAGTGTCGAATAAAATCCACATTGTACATGCCCTGAGAGAGTCTGATGTGACAGTGTCGTATAAAATCCACATTGTATCTCCCTGAGAGAGTCCAATGGGACAGTATTGCATAAAATCGACATTGTACCTGCTCTGGGAGTGTCTGATGGGACAGTGTCGTATAAATTCCACATTGTACCTGCTCTGAGAGAGTCTGATGTGACAGTTTTGTATAAAATCCACATTGCACCTGCCCTGAGAGAGTCTGATGTGACAGTGTCGTATAAAATCGACATTGTACCTGCCCTGAGAGAGTCTGATGGGACAGTGTTGTATGAAATCCACATTGTAGCTGCCCTGAGAGAGTCTGATGTGACAGTGCCGTATAAAATCCACATTGTCCCTGACCTGAGAGAGTCTGATGGGACAGTGTCGTATAAAATCCACATTATACCTGCCCTGAGAGAGTCCAATGGGACAGTGTCGAATAAAATCGACATTGTACCTGCCCTGAGAGTGTCTGATGTGACCGTGTCGTATAAAATCCACATTGTACCTGCTCTGAGAGAGTCTGATGGGAAAGTGTCGTATAAAATCCACATTGTACCTGCCCTGAGAGAGTCTGATGTGACAGTTTAGTATAAAATCCACATTGTCCCTGCCCTGAGAGAGTCTGATGTGACAGTGTCGTAAAAAATCCACATTGTACCTGCCCTGAGAGAGTCTGATGTGACAGTGTCGTATGAAATCCACATTGTACCTGCCCTGAGAGAGTCTGACGGGACAGTTTAGTATAAAATCCACATTGTACCTGCCCTGAGAGAGTCCAATGGGACAGTGTCGTATAAAATCCACATTGTACCTGCCCTGAGAGAGTCTGATGTGACAGTGCCGTATAAAATCCGCATTGTACCTGCCCTGAGAGAGTCTGATGTGACAGTTTAGTATAAAATCCACATTGTACCTGCCCTGAGAGAGTCTGATGGGACAGTGTCGTATAAAATCCACATTGTACCTGTCCTGAGAGAGTCTGATGTGACAGTGTCGTATAAAATCCACATTGTACCTGTCCTGAGAGAGTCTGATGTGACAGTGTCGTATAAAATCCACATTGTATCTCCCTGAGAGAGTCCAATGGGACAGTGTTGCATAAAATCCACATTGTACCTGCTCTGAGAGTGTCTGATGGGACAGTGTCGTATAAATTCCACATTGTACCTGCTCTGAGAGAGTCTGATGTGACAGTTTAGTATAAAATCCGCATTGCACCTGCCCTGAGAGAGTCTGATGTGACAGTGTCGTATAAAATCGACATTATACCTGCCCTGAGAGAGTCCAATGGGACAGTGTCGTATACAATCCATATTGTACCTGCTCTGAGAGAGTCTGATGTGACAATGATGTATAAAATCCACATTGTACCTGCCCTGAGAGAGTCTGATGTGACAGTGTCGTATAAAATCGACATTATACCTACCCTGAGAGAGTCCGATGGGACAGTGTCGTATAAAATCCACATTGTACCTGCCCTGAGAGAGTCTGATGGGACAGTGTCGTATAAAATCCACATTGTACCTGTTCTGAGAGAGTCTGATGGGACAGTGTCGTATAAAATCCACATTGTACCTGCCCTGAGAGAGTCTGATGTCACAGTTCAGTATAAAATCCACATTGTACCTGCCCTGACAGAGTCTGATGTGATAGTGTCGTATAAAATCCACATTGTACCTGCCCTGAGAGAGTCCAATGGGACAGTGTCGTATAAAATCCACATTGTACCTGCCCTGAGAGAGTCTGATGGGACGGTGTCGTATAAAATCCACTTTGTACCTGCCCTGAGAGAGTCTGATGGGACAGTTTAGTATAAAATTCACATTGTCCCTGCCCTGAGAGAGTCTGATGTGACAGTGTCGTTTAAAATCCACATTGTACCTGCCCTGAGAGAGTCCAATGGGACAGTGTCGTATGAAATCCACATTGTACCTGCCCTGAGAGAGTCTGATGTCACAGTGTCCTATAAAATCCACATTGTACCTGCCCTGAGAGAGTCTGATGTGACAGTATCGTCTAAAATCCACATTGTACCTGCCCTGAGAGAGTCTGATGTGACAGTGTCGTATAAAATCGACATTATACCTGCCCTGAGAGAGTCGAATGGGACAGTGTCGTATAAAATCCATATTGTAACTGCTCTGAGAGTGTCTGATGTGACAGTGCCGTATAAAATCCACATTGTACCTGCCCTGAGAGAGTCTGATGTGACAGTTTAGTATAAAATCCACATTGTACCTGCCCTGAGAGAGTCTGATGTGACAGTGTCATATCAAATCCACATTGTACCTGCCCTGAGAGAGTCTGATGTGACAGTGTCGTATAAAATCCACATTGTACCTGTCCTGACAGAATCTGATGTGACAGTGTCGTATAAAATCCATATTGTACCTGCTCTGAGAGAGTCTGATGTGACAGTGTCGTATAAAATCCACATTGTATCTCCCTGAGAGAGTCCAATGGGACAGTGTTGCATAAAATCCACATTGTACCTGCCCTGAGAGTGTCTGATGGGACAGTGTCGTATAAATTCCACATTATACCTGCTCTGAGAGAGTCTGATGTGACAGTTTAGTATAAAATCCACATTGCACCTGCCCTGAGAGAGTCTGATGTGACAGTGTCGTATAAAATCGACATTATACCTGCCCTGAGAGAGTCCAATGGGACAGTGTCGTATACAATCCATATTGTACCTGCTCTGAGAGAGTCTGATGTGACAGTGCCGTATAAAATCCACATTGTACCTGCCCTGAGAGAGTCTGATGTGACAGTGTCGTATAAAATCGACATTATACCTGCCCTGAGAGAGTCCGATGGGACAGTGTCGTATAAAATCCACAATGTACCAGCCCTGAGAGAGTCTGATGGGACAGTGTCGTATAAAATCCACATTGTATCTCCCTGAGAGAGTCCAATGGGACAGTGTCGTATTAAATCCACATTGTACCTGCCCTGAGAGAGTCTGATGTGACAGTGTCGTATAAAATCCACATTGTACCTGCCCTGAGAGAGTCCAATGGGACAGTGTCGTATAAAATCCACATTGTACCTGCCCAGAGAGAGTCCAATGGGACAGTGTCGTATAAAATCCACATTGTACCTGTTCTGAGAGAGTCTGATGGGTCAGTGTCGTATAAAATCCACATTGTACCTGCCCTGAGAGAGTCTGATGTCACAGTTTAGTATAAAATCCACATTGTACCTGCCCTCAGAGAGTCTGATGTGACAGTTTAGTATAAAATCCACATTGTACCTGCCCTGAGAGAGTCTGATGGGACAGTGTCGTATAAAATCCACATTGTACCTGCCCTGAGAGAGTCCAATGGGACAGTGTCGTATTAAATCTACATTGTACCTGCTCTGAGAGAGTCTGATGTGACAGCTTAGTATAAAATCCACATTGTACCTGCTCTGAGAGAGTCTGATGTGACATTGTCGTATAAAATCCACATTGTTCCTGCCCTGAGAGAGTCTGATGGGACAGTGTCATATACAATCCACATTGTACCTGCTCTGAAAGAGTCTGACGGGACAGTTTAGTATAAAATCCACATTGTACCTGCCCTGAGAGAGTCTGATGTGACAGTGTCGTGTAAAATCCACATTGTACCTGCCCTGAGAGAGTCTGATGTGACAGTTTAGTATAAAATCCACATTGTACCTGCCCTGAGAGAGTCTGATGTGACAGTGTCATATAAAATCCACATTGTACCTGCCCTGAAAGAGTCTGATGTGACAGTGTCGTATAAAATCCACATTGTACCTGTCCTGAGGGAGTCTGATGTGACAGTTTAGTATAAAATCCACATTGTACCAGCCCTGAGAGAGTCTGATGTGACAGTGTCGTATAAAATCCACATTGTACCTGCCCTGAGAGAGTCCAATGGGACAGTGTCGTATAAAATCCACATTGTACCTGCTCTGAGAGAGTCTGATGGGACAGTGTCGAATAAAATCCACATTGTACATGCCCTGAGAGAGTCTCATGTGACAGTGTCGTATAAAATCCACATTGTATCTCCCTGAGAGAGTCCAATGGGACAGTATTGCATAAAATCGACATCGTACCTGCTCTGAGAGTGTCTGATGGGACAGTGTCGTATAAATTCCACATTGTACCTGCTCTGAGAGAGTCTGATGTGACAGTTTAGTATAAAATCCACTTTGCACCTGCCCTGAGAGAGTCTGATGTGACAGTGTCGTATAAAATCGACATTATACCTGCCCTGAGAGAGTCCAATGGGACAGTGTCGTATACAATCCATATTGTACCTGCTCTGAGATAGTCTGATGTGACAGTGCCGTATAAAATCCACATTGTACCTGCCCTGAGAGAGTCTGATGTGACAGTGTCGTATAAAATCGACATTATACCTGCCCTGAGAGAGTCCGATGGGACAGTGTCGTATAAAATCCACATTGTACCTGTTCTGAGAGAGTCTGATGGGACAGTGTCGTATAAAATCCACATTGTACCTGCCCTGAGAGAGTCTGATGTGACAGTTTAGTATAAAATCCACATTGTACCTGTCCTGAGAGAGTCTGATGGGACAGTGTCGTATAAAATCCACATTGTACCTGCTCTGAGAGTGTCTCATGTGACAATGCCGTATAAAATCCACATTGTACCTGCCCTGAGAGAGTCTGATGTGACAGTGTCGTATAAAATCCACATTGTACCTGCCCTGAGAGAGTGCAATGGGACACTGTCGTATAAAATCCACATTGTACCTGCCCTCAGAGAGTCTGATGGGACAGTTTAGTATAAGATCCACATTGTACCTGCCCTGAGAGAGTCTGATGGGACAGTGTCGTATAAAATCCACATTGTACCTGCCCTGAGAGAGTCTGATGTCACAGTGTCCTATAAAATCCACATTGTACCTGCCCTGAGAGAGTCTGATGTGACAGTATCGTATAAAATCCACATTGCACCTGCCCTGAGAGAGTCTGATGTGACAGTGTCGTATAAAATCGACATTATACCTGCCCTGAGAGAGTCGAATGGGACAGTGTCGTATAAAATCCATATTGTACCTGCCCTGAGAGAGTCTGATGTGACAGTATCGTATAAAATCCGCATTGTACCTGCCCTGAGAGA
Source organism: Mobula birostris (assembly GCF_030028105.1). Classification (NCBI taxonomy): domain Eukaryota; kingdom Metazoa; phylum Chordata; class Chondrichthyes; order Myliobatiformes; family Myliobatidae; genus Mobula; species Mobula birostris. Next base: position 120,635,528 of record NC_092372.1, read on the forward strand.
GTCTGATGTGACAGTTTAGTATAAAATCCACATTGTACCTGCCCTGAGAGAGTCTGATGTGACAGTGTCATATAAAATCCACATTGTACCTGCCCTGAGAGAGTCTGATGTGACAGTGTCGTATAAAATCCACATTGTACCTGTCCTGACAGAGTCTGATGTGACAGTGTCGTATAAAATCCACATTGTACCTGTCCTGACAGAGTCTGATGTGACAGTGTCGTATAAAATCCACATTGTACCTGCTCTGAGAGAGTCTGATGTGACAGTTTAGTATAAAATCCACATTGCACCTGCCCTGAGAGAGTCCAATGGGACAGTGTCGTATAAAATCGACATTATACCTGCCCTGAGAGAGTCCAATGGGACAGTGTCGTATACAATCCATATTGTACCTGCTCTGAGAGAGTCTGATGTGACAGTGTCGTATAAAATCGACATTATACCTGCCCTGAGAGAGTCCGATGGGACAGTGTCGTATAAAATCCACATTGTACCAGCCCTGAGAGAGTCTGATGGGACAGTGTCGTATAAAATCCACATTGTACCTGCCCTGAGAGAGTCTGATGTCACAGTTTAGTATAAAATCCACATTGTACCTGCCATCAGAGAGTCTGATGTGACAGTTTAGCATAAAATCCACATTGTACCTGCCCTGAGAGAGTCCAATGGGAGAGTGTCGTATAAAATCCACATTGTACCTGCCCTCAGTGAGTCTGATGTGACAGTGTCGTATAAAATCCACATTGTACCTGCCCTGAGAGAGTCTGATGGGACAGTGTCGTATAAAATCCACATTGTACCTGCCCTGAGAGAGTCTGATGGGACAGTGTCGTATAAAATCCACATTGTACCTGTCCTGAGAGAGTCCAATGGGACAGTGTCGTATTAAATCTACATTGTACCTGCCCTCAGAGAGTCCAATGGGACAGTGTTGTATAAAATCCACATTGTACCTGCCCTGAGAGAGTCTGATGTGACAGCTTAGTATAAAATCCACATTGTACCTGCTCTGAGAGAGTCTGATGTGACGGCTTAGTATAAAATCCACATTGTACCTGCTCTGAGAGAGTCTGATGTGACATTGTCGTATAAAATCTACATTGTTCCTGCCCTGAGAGAGTCTGATGGGACAGTGTCATATAAAATCCACATTGTACCTGCTCTGAAAGAGTCTGACGGGACAGTTTAGTATAAAATCCACATTGTACCTGCCCTGAGAGAGTCTGATGTGACAGTGTCGTATAAAATCCACATTGTACCTGCCCTGAGAGAGTCCGATGGGACAGTGTCGTATAAAATCCACATTGTACCTGCCCTGAGAGAGTCTGATGGGACAGTGTCGTATAAAATCCACATTGTACCTGCTCTGAGAGACTCTGATGGGACAGTGTCGAATAAAATCCACATTGTACCTGCCCTGAGAGTGTCTGATGTGACCGTGTCGTATAAAATCTACATTGCACCTGCCCTGAGAGAGTCTGATGGGACAGTGTCGTATAAAATCCACATTGTACCTGCCCTGAGAGAGTCTGATGGGACAGTGTCGTATAAAATCCACATTGTACCTGCCCTGAGAGAGTCTGATGTGACAGTGTCATATAAAATCCACATTGTACCTCCCTGAGAGAGTCTGATGTGACAGTGTTGTATAAAATCCACATTGTACCTGCCCTGAGAGAGTCCGATGGGACAGTGTCGTATAAAATCCACATTGTACCAGCCCTGAGAGAGTCTGATGGGACAGCGTCGTATAAAATCCACATTGTACCTGCCCTGAGAGAGTCTGATGTCGCAGTTTAGTATAAAATCCACATTGTACCTGCCCTCAGAGAGTCTGATGTGACAGTTTAGCATAAAATCCACATTGTACCTGCCCTGAGAGAGTCTGACGGGACAGTTTAGTATAAAATCCACATTGTACCAGCCCTGAGAGAGTCTGATGGGACAGTGTCGTATAAAATCCACATTGTACCTGCCCTGAGAGAGTCCAATGGGACAGTGTCGTATTAAATCTACATTGTACCTGCTCTGAGAGAGTCTGATGTGACAGCTTAGTATAAAATCCACATTGTACCTGCTCTGAGAGAGTCTGATGTGACATTGTCGTATAAAATCCACATTGTTCCTGCCCTGAGAGAGTCTGATGGGACAGTGTCATATAAAATCCACATTGTACCTGCTCTGAAAGAGTCTGACGGGACAGTTTAGTAAAAAATCCACATTGTACCTGCCCTGAGAGAGTCTGATGTGACAGTGTCGTATAAAATCCACATTGTACCTGCCCTGAGAGAGTCTGATGTGACAGTTTAGTATAAAATCCACATTGTACCTGCCCTGAGAGAGTCCAATGGGACAGTGTCGTATAAAATCCACATTGTACCCGCTCTGAGAGAGTCTGATGGGACAGTGTCGAATAAAATCCACATTGTACATGCCCTGAGAGAGTCTGATGGGACAGTGTTGTATGAAATCCACATTGTAGCTGCCCTGAGAGAGTCTGATGTGACAGTGCCGTATAAAATCCACATTGTACCTGCCCTGAGAGAGTCCAATGTGACAGTGTCGTATAAAATCCACATTGTACCTGCCCTGAGAGAGTCTGATGGGACAGTGTCGTATAAAATCCACATTGTACCTGCTCTGAGAGACTCTGATGGGACAGTGTCGAATAAAATCCACATTGTACCTGCCCTGAGAGTGTCTGATGTGACCGTGTCGTATAAAATCCACATTGTACCTGCTCTGAGAGAGTCTGATGTGACAGTTTAGTATAAAATCCACATTCTACCTGCCCTGAGAGAGTCTGATGTGACAGTATCGTATAAAATCCACATTGTATCTCCCTGAGAGAGTCTGATGTGACAGTGTCGTAAAAAATCCACATTGTACCTGCCCTGAGAGAGTCTGATGTGACAGTGTCGTATAAAATCCACATTGTACCTGCTCTGAGAGAGTCTGATGTGACACTTTAGTATATAATCCACATTGCACCTGCCCTGAGAGAGTCTGATGTGACAGTGTCGTATAAAATCGACATTATACCTGCCCTGAGAGAGTCGAATGGGACAGTGTCGTATAAAATCCATATTGTACCTGCCCTGAGAGAGTCTGATGTGACAGTATCGTATAAAATCCGCATTGTACCTGCCCTGAGAGAGTCTGATGTGACAGTTTAGTATAAAATCCACATTGTACCTGCCCTGAGAGAGTCTGATGTGACAGTGCCATATAAAATCCACATTGTACCTGCCCTGAGAGAGTCTGATGTGACAGTGTCGTATAAAATCCACATTGTACCTGTCCTGACAGAGTCTGATGTGACAGTGTCGTATAAAATCCACATTGTACCTGTCCTGACAGAGTCTGATGTGACAGTGTCGTATAAAATCCACATTGTACCTGCTCTGAGAGAGTCTGATGTGACAGTTTAGTATAAAATCCACATTGCACCTGCCCTGAGAGAGTCCAATGGGACAGTGTCGTATAAAATCCACATTGCACCTGCCCTGAGAGAGTCCAATGGGACAGTGTCGTATAAAATCGACATTATACCTGCCCTGAGAGAGTCCGATGGGACAGTGTCGTATAAAATCCACATTGTACCAGCCCTGAGAGAGTCTGATGGGACAGTGTCGTATAAAATCCACATTGTACCTGCCCTGAGAGAGTCTGATGTCACAGTTTAGTATAAAATCCACATTGTACCTGCCATCAGAGAGTCTGATGTGACAGTTTAGCATAAAATCCACATTGTACCTGCCCTGAGAGAGTCCAATGGGAGAGTGTCGTATAAAATCCACATTGTACCTGCCCTCAGTGAGTCTGATGTGACAGTGTCGTATAAAATCCACATTGTACCTGCCCTGAGAGAGTCTGATGGGACAGTGTCGTATAAAATCCACATTGTACCTGCCCTGAGAGAGTCTGATGGGACAGTGTCGTATAAAATCCACATTGTACCTGTCCTGAGAGAGTCCAATGGGACAGTGTCGTATTAAATCTACATTGTACCTGCCCTCAGAGAGTCCAATGGGACAGTGTTGTATAAAATCCACATTGTACCTGCCCTGAGAGAGTCTCATGTGACAGCTTAGTATACAATCCACATTGTACCTGCTCTGAGAGAGTCTCATGTGACGGCTTAGTATAAAATCCACATTGTACCTGCTCTGAGAGAGTCTGATGTGACATTGTCGTATAAAATCTACATTGTTCCTGCCCTGAGAGAGTCTGATGGGACAGTGTCATATAAAATCCACATTGTACCTGCTCTGAAAGAGTCTGACGGGACAGTTTAGTATAAAATCCACATTGTACCTGCCCTGAGAGAGTCTGATGTGACAGTGTCGTATAAAATCCACATTGTACCTGCCCTGAGAGAGTCCGATGGGACAGTGTCGTATAAAATCCACATTGTACCTGCCCTGAGAGAGTCTGATGGGACAGTGTCGTATAAAATCCACATTGTACCTGCTCTGAGAGACTCTGATGGGACAGTGTCGAATAAAATCCACATTGTACCTGCCCTGAGAGTGTCTGATGTGACCGTGTCGTATAAAATCTACATTGCACCTGCCCTGAGAGAGTCTGATGGGACAGTGTCGTATAAAATCCACATTGTACCTGCCCTGAGAGAGTCTGATGGGACAGTGTCGTATAAAATCCACATTGTACCTGCCCTGAGAGAGTCTGATGTGACAGTGTTATATAAAATCCACATTGTACCTCCCTGAGAGAGTCTGATGTGACAGTGTTGTATAAAATCCACATTGTACCTGCCCTGAGAGAGTCCGATGGGACAGTGTCGTATAAAATCCACATTGTACCAGCCCTGAGAGAGTCTGATGGGACAGTGTCGTATAAAATCCACATTGTACCTGCCCTGAGAGAGTCTGATGTCGCAGTTTAGTATAAAATCCACATTGTACCTGCCCTCAGAGAGTCTGATGTGACAGTTTAGCATAAAATCCACATTGTACCTGCCCTGAGAGAGTCTGACGGGACAGTTTAGTATAAAATCCACATTGTACCAGCCCTGAGAGAGTCTGATGGGACAGTGTCGTATAAAATCCACATTGTACCTGCCCTGAGAGAGTCCAATGGGACAGTGTCGTATTAAATCTACATTGTACCTGCTCTGAGAGAGTCTGATGTGACAGCTTAGTATAAAATCCACATTGTACCTGCTCTGAGAGAGTCTGATGTGACATTGTCGTATAAAATCCACATTGTTCCTGCCCTGAGAGAGTCTGATGGGACAGTGTCATATAAAATCCACATTGTACCTGCTCTGAAAGAGTCTGACGGGACAGTTTAGTAAAAAATCCACATTGTACCTGCCCTGAGAGAGTCTGATGTGACAGTGTCGTATAAAATCCACATTGTACCTGCCCTGAGAGAGTCTGATGTGACAGTTTAGTATAAAATCCACATTGTACCTGCCCTGAGAGAGTCCAATGGGACAGTGTCGTATAAAATCCACATTGTACCCGCTCTGAGAGAGTCTGATGGGACAGTGTCGAATAAAATCCACATTGTACATGCCCTGAGAGAGTCTGATGGGACAGTGTTGTATGAAATCCACATTGTAGCTGCCCTGAGAGAGTCTGATGTGACAGTGCCGTATAAAATCCACATTGTACCTGCCCTGAGAGAGTCCAATGTGACAGTGTCGTATAAAATCCACATTGTACCTGCCCTGAGAGAGTCTGATGGGACAGTGTCGTATAAAATCCACATTGTACCTGCTCTGAGAGACTCTGATGGGACAGTGTCGAATAAAATCCACATTGTACCTGCCCTGAGAGTGTCTGATGTGACCGTGTCGTATAAAATCCACATTGTACCTGCTCTGAGAGAGTCTGATGTGACAGTTTAGTATAAAATCCACATTCTACCTGCCCTGAGAGAGTCTGATGTGACAGTATCGTATAAAATCCACATTGTATCTCCCTGAGAGAGTCTGATGTGACAGTGTCGTAAAAAATCCACATTGTACCTGCCCTGAGAGAGTCTGATGTGACAGTGTCGTATAAAATCCACATTGTACCTGCTCTGAGAGAGTCTGATGTGACACTTTAGTATATAATCCACATTGTACCTGCCCTGAGAGAGTCTGATGTGACAGTTTAGTATAAAATCCACATTGTACCTGCCCTGAGAGAGTCTCATGTGACAGTGTCGTATAAAATCCACATTGTATCTCCCTGAGAGAGTCCAATGGGACAGTATTGCATAAAATCGACATTGTACCTGCTCTGAGAGTGTCTGATGGGACAGTGTCGTATAAATTCCACATTGTACCTGCTCTGAGAGAGTCTGATGTGACAGTTTAGTATAAAATCCACTTTGCACCTGCCCTGAGAGAGTCTGATGTGACAGTGTCGTATAAAATCGACATTATACCTGCCCTGAGAGAGTCCAATGGGACAGTGTCGTATACAATCCATATTGTACCTGCTCTGAGATAGTCTGATGTGACAGTGCCGTATAAAATCCACATTGTACCTGCCCTGAGAGAGTCTGATGTGACAGTGTCGTATAAAATCGACATTATACCTGCCCTGAGAGAGTCCGATGGGACAGTGTCGTATAAAATCCACATTGTACCTGTTCTGAGAGAGTCTCATGGGACAGTGTCGTATAAAATCCACATTGTACCTGCCCTGAGAGAGTCTGATGTGACAGTTTAGTATAAAATCCACATTGTACCTGTCCTGAGAGAGTCTGATGGGACAGTCTCGTATAAAATCCACATTGTACCTGCTCTGAGAGTGTCTCATGTGACAATGCCGTATAAAATCCACATTGTACCTGCCCTGAGAGAGTCTGATGTGACAGTGTCGTATAAAATCCACATTGTACCTGCCCTGAGAGAGTGCAATGGGACACTGTCGTGTAAAATCCACATTGTACCTGCCCTCAGAGAGTCTGATGGGACAGTTTAGTATAAGATCCACATTGTACCTGCCCTGAGAGAGTCTGATGGGACAGTGTCGTATAAAATCCACATCGTACCTGCCCTGAGAGAGTCTGATGTGACAGTTTAGTATAAAATCCACATTGTACCTGCCCTGAGAGAGTCCAATGGGACAGTGTCGTATAAAATCCACATTGTACCTGCCCTGAGAGAGTCCAATGGGACAGTGGCGTATAAAATCCACATTGGACCTGCCCTGAGAGAGTCTGATGTGACAGTGTCGTATAAAATCCACATTGTACCTGCCCTGAGAGAGTGCAATGGGACAGTGTCGTATAAAATCCACATTATACCTGCCCTGAGAGAGTCTGATGGGACAGTTTAGTATAAAATCCACATTGTACCTGCCCTGAGAGAGTCTGATGGGACAGTGTCGTGTAAAATCCACATTGTACCTGCTCTGAGAGTGTCTCATGGGACAGTGTCGTATAAAATCCACATTGTACCTGCCCTGAGAGAGTCTGATGTGACAGTGTCGTATAATATCCACATTGTACCTGCCCTGAGAGAGTCCAATGGGACATTGTCGTATAAAATCCACATCGTACCTGCCCTGAGAGAGTCTGATTGGACAGTGTCGTATAAAATCCACATTGCACCTGCCCTGAGAGAGTCCAATGGGACAGTGTTGTATAAAATTCACATTATACCTGCTCTGACAGAGTCTGATATGACAGTTTTGTATAAAATCCACATTGTACCTGCTCTGAGAGAGTCTGATGGGACAGTGTCGAATAAAATCCACATTGTACCTGCCCAGAGAGAGTCCAATGGGACAGTGTCGTATGAAGTCCACATTATACCTGCCCTGAGAGAGTCTGATGTGACAGTATCGTATAAAATCCACATTGTACCTGCCCTGAGAGAGTTTGATGGGACAGTTTAGTATAAAATCCACATTGTACCTGCCCTGAGAGAGTCCAATGGGACAGTGTCGTATAAAATCCACATTGTACCTGCCCTGAGAGAGTCTGATGGGACAGTGTTGTATGAAATCCACATTGTAGCTGCCCTGAGAGAGTCTGATGTGACAATGCCGTATAAAATCTACATTGTACCTGCCCTGAGAGAGTCTGATGTGACAGTGTCGTATAAAATCGACATTATACCTGCCCAGAGAGAGTCCGATGGGACAGTGTCGTTTAAAATCCACATTCTACCTGCCCTGAGAGAGTCTGATGGGACAGTGTCGTATAAAATCCACATTGTACCTGCCCTGAGAGAGTCTGATGTCACAGTTCAGTACAAAATCCACATTGTACCTGCCCTGACAGAGTCTGATGTGATAGTGTCGTATAAAATCCACATTGTACCTGCCCTGAGAGAGTCCAATGGGACAGTGTCGTATAAAATCCACATTGTATCTGCTCTGAGAGAGTCTGATGGGACGGTGTCGTATAAAATCCACTTTGTACCTGCCCTGAGAGAGTCTGATGGGACAGTTTAGTATAAAATTCACATTGTCCCTGCCCTGAAAAAGTCTGATGTGACAGTGTCGTTTAAAATCCACATTGTACCTGCCCTGAGAGAGTCCAATGGGACAGTGTCGTATGAAATCCACATTGTACCTGCCCTGAGAGAGTCTGATGTCACAGTGTCCTATAAAATCCACATTGTACCTGCCCTGAGAGAGTCTGATGTGACAGTATCGTATAAAATCCACATTGCACCTGCCCTGAGAGAGTCTGATGTGACAGTGTCGTATAAAATCGACATTATACCTGCCCTGAGAGAGTCGAATGGGACAGTGTCATATAAAATCCATATTGTACCTGCCCTGAGAGAGTCTGATGTGACAGTATCGTATAAAATCCGCATTGTACCTGCCCTGAGAGAGTCTGATGTGACAGTTTAGTATAAAATCCACATTGTACCTGCCCTGAGAGAGTCTGATGTGACAGTGTCATATAAAATCCACATTGTACCTGCCCTGAGAGAGTCTGATGTGACAGTGTCGTATAAAATCCACATTGTACCTGTCCTGACAGAGTCTGATGTGACAGTGTCGTATAAAATCCACATTGTACCTGTCCTGACAGAGTCTGATGTGACAGTGTCGTATAAAATCCACATTGTACCTGTCCTGAGGGAGTCTGATGTGACAGTTTAGTATAAAATCCACATTGTACCTGCTCTGAGAGAGTCTGATGTGACAGTTTAGTATAAAATCCACATTCTACCTGCCCTGAGAGAGTCTGATGTGACAGTATCGTATAAAATCCACATTGTATCTCCCTGAGAGAGTCTGATGTGACAGTGTCGTAAAAAATCCACATTGTACCTGCCCTGAGAGAGTCTGATGTGACAGTGTCGTATAAAATCCACATTGTACCTGCTCTGAGAGAGTCTGATGTGACACTTTAGTATATAATCCACATTGTACCTGCCCTGAGAGAGTCTGATGTGACAGTTTAGTATAAAATCCACATTGTACCTGCCCTGAGAGAGTCTCATGTGACAGTGTCGTATAAAATCCACATTGTATCTCCCTGAGAGAGTCCAATGGGACAGTATTGCATAAAATCGACATTGTACCTGCTCTGAGAGTGTCTGATGGGACAGTGTCGTATAAATTCCACATTGTACCTGCTCTGAGAGAGTCTGATGTGACAGTTTAGTATAAAATCCACTTTGCACCTGCCCTGAGAGAGTCTGATGTGACAGTGTCGTATAAAATCGACATTATACCTGCCCTGAGAGAGTCCAATGGGACAGTGTCGTATACAATCCATATTGTACCTGCTCTGAGATAGTCTGATGTGACAGTGCCGTATAAAATCCACATTGTACCTGCCCTGAGAGAGTCTGATGTGACAGTGTCGTATAAAATCGACATTATACCTGCCCTGAGAGAGTCCGATGGGACAGTGTCGTATAAAATCCACATTGTACCTGTTCTGAGAGAGTCTGATGGGACAGTGTCGTATAAAATCCACATTGTACCTGCCCTGAGAGAGTCTGATGTGACAGTTTAGTATAAAATCCACATTGTACCTGTCCTGAGAGAGTCTGATGGGACAGTCTCGTATAAAATCCACATTGTACCTGCTCTGAGAGTGTCTCATGTGACAATGCCGTATAAAATCCACATTGTACCTGCCCTGAGAGAGTCTGATGTGACAGTGTCGTATAAAATCCACATTGTACCTGCCCTGAGAGAGTGCAATGGGACACTGTCGTATAAAATCCACATTGTACCTGCCCTCAGAGAGTCTGATGGGACAGTTTAGTATAAGATCCACATTGTACCTGCCCTGAGAGAGTCTGATGGGACAGTGTCGTATAAAATCCACATCGTACCTGCCCTGAGAGAGTCTGATGTGACAGTTTAGTATAAAATCCACATTGTACCTGCCCTGAGAGAGTCCAATGGGACAGTGTCGTATAAAATCCACATTGTACCTGCCCTGAGAGAGTCCAATGGGACAGTGTCGTATAAAATCCACATTGGACCTGCCCTGAGAGAGTCTGATGTGACAGTGTCGTATAAAATCCACATTGTACCTGCCCCGAGAGAGTGCAATGGGACAGTGTCGTATAAAATCCACATTATACCTGCCCTGAGAGAGTCTGATGGGACAGTTTAGTATAAAATCCAGATTGTACCTGCCCTGAGAGAGTCTGATGGGACAGTGTCGTGTAAAATCCACATTGTACCTGCTCTGAGAGTGTCTCATGGGACAGTGTCGTATAAAATCCACATTGTACCTGCCCTGAGAGAGTCTGATGTGACAGTGTCGTATAATATCCACATTGTACCTGCCCTGAGAGAGTCCAATGGGACATTGTCGTATAAAATCCACATCGTACCTGCCCTGAGAGAGTCTGATTGGACAGTGTCGTATAAAATCCACATTGCACCTGCCCTGAGAGAGACCAATGGGACAGTGTTGTATAAAATTCACATTATACCTGCTCTGACAGAGTCTGATATGACAGTTTTGTATAAAATCCACATTGTACCTGCTCTGAGAGAGTCTGATGGGACAGTGTCGAATAAAATCCACATTGTACCTGCCCAGAGAGAGTCCAATGGGACAGTGTCGTATGAAGTCCACATTATACCTGCCCTGAGAGAGTCTGATGTGACAGTATCGTATAAAATCCACATTGTACCTGCCCTGAGAGAGTTTGATGGGACAGTTTAGTATAAAATCCACATTGTACCTGCCCTGAGAGAGTCCAATGGGACAGTGTCGTATAAAATCCACATTGTACCTGCCCTGAGAGAGTCTGATGGGACAGTGTTGTATGAAATCCACATTGTAGCTGCCCTGAGAGAGTCTGATGTGACAATGACGTATAAAATCCACATTGTACCTGCCCTGAGAGAGTCTGATGTGACAGTGTCGTATAAAATCGACATTATACCTGCCCAGAGAGAGTCCGATGGGACAGTGTCGTTTAAAATCCACATTCTACCTGCCCTGAGAGAGTCTGATGGGACAGTGTCGTATAAAATCCACATTGTACCTGCCCTGAGAGAGTCTGATGTCACAGTTCAGTACAAAATCCACATTGTACCTGCCCTGACAGAGTCTGATGTGATAGTGTCGTATAAAATCCACATTGTACCTGCCCTGAGAGAGTCCAATGGGACAGTGTCGTATAAAATCCACATTGTATCTGCTCTGAGAGAGTCTGATGGGACGGTGTCGTATAAAATCCACTTTGTACCTGCCCTGAGAGAGTCTGATGGGACAGTTTAGTATAAAATTCACATTGTCCCTGCCCTGAAAAAGTCTGATGTGACAGTGTCGTTTAAAATCCACATTGTACCTGCCCTGAGAGAGTCCAATGGGACAGTGTCGTATGAAATCCACATTGTACCTGCCCTGAGAGAGTCTGATGTCACAGTGTCCTATAAAATCCACATTGTACCTGCCCTGAGAGAGTCTGATGTGACAGTATCGTATAAAATCCACATTGCACCTGCCCTGAGAGAGTCTGATGTGACAGTGTCGTATAAAATCGACATTATACCTGCCCTGAGAGAGTCGAATGGGACAGTGTCGTATAAAATCCATATTGTACCTGCCCTGAGAGAGTCTGATGTGACAGTATCGTATAAAATCCGCATTGTACCTGCCCTGAGAGAGTCTGATGTGACAGTTTAGTATAAAATCCACATTGTACCTGCCCTGAGAGAGTCTGATGTGACAGTGTCATATAAAATCCACATTGTACCTGCCCTGAGAGAGTCTGATGTGACAGTGTCGTATAAAATCCACATTGTACCTGTCCTGACAGAGTCTGATGTGACAGTGTCGTATAAAATCCACATTGTACCTGTCCTGACAGAGTCTGATGTGACAGTGTCGTATAAAATCCACATTGTACCTGCTCTGAGAGAGTCTGATGTGACAGTTTAGTATAAAATCCACATTGCACCTGCCCTGAGAGACTCCAATGGGACAGTGTCGTATAAAATCGACATTATACCTGCCCTGAGAGAGTCCAATGGGACAGTGTCGTATACAATCCATATTGTACCTGCTCTGAGAGAGTCTGATGTGACAGTGTCGTATAAAATCGACATTATACCTGCCCTGAGAGAGTCCGATGGGACAGTGTCGTATAAAATCCACATTGTACCAGCCCTGAGAGAGTCTGATGGGACAGTGTCGTATAAAATCCACATTGTACCTGCCCTGAGAGAGTCTGATGTCACAGTTTAGTATAAAATCCACATTGTACCTGCCCTCAGAGAGTCTGATGTGACAGTTTAGCATAAAATCCACATTGTACCTGCCCTGAGAGAGTCCAATGGGAGAGTGTCGTATAAAATCCACATTGTACCTGCCCTGAGAGAGTCTGATGGGACAGTGTCGTATAAAATCCACATTGTACCTGCCCTGAGAGAGTCTGATGGGACAGTGTCGTATAAAATCCACATTGTACCTGTCCTGAGAGAGTCCAATGGGACAGTGTCGTATTAAATCTACATTGTACCTGCCCTCAGAGAGTCCAATGGGACAGTGTTGTATAAAATCCACATTGTACCTGCCCTGAGAGAGTCTGATGTGACCGCTTAGTATAAAATCCACATTGTACCTGCTCTGAGAGAGTCTGATGTGACGGCTTAGTATAAAATCCACATTGTACCTGCTCTGAGAGAGTCTGATGTGACATTGTCGTATAAAATCTACATTGTTCCTGCCCTGAGAGAGTCTGATGGGACAGTGTCATATAAAATCCACATTGTACCTGCTCTGAAAGAGTCTGACGGGACAGTTTAGTATAAAATCCACATTGTACCTGCCCTGAGAGAGTCTGATGTGACAGTGTCGTATAAAATCCACATTGTACCTGCCCTGAGAGAGTCCGATGGGACAGTGTCGTATAAAATCCACATTGTACCTGCCCTGAGAGAGTCTGATGGGACAGTGTCGTATAAAATCCACATTGTACCTGCTCTGAGAGACTCTGATGGGACAGTGTCGAATAAAATCCACATTGTACCTGCCCTGAGAGTGTCTGATGTGACCGTGTCGTATAAAATCTACATTGCACCTGCCCTGAGAGAGTCTGATGGGACAGTGTCGTATAAAATCCACATTGTACCTGCCCTGAGAGAGTCTGATGGGACAGTGTCGTATAAAATCCACATTGTACCTGTCCTGAGAGAGTCCAATGGGACAGTGTCGTATAAAATCCACATTGTACCTGCTCTGAGAGAGTCTGATGTGACAGTTTAGTATAAAATCCACATTGTACCTGCCCTGAGAGAGTCTGATGTGACAGTGTCATATAAAATCCACATTGTACCTCCCTGAGAGAGTCTGATGTGACAGTGTTGTATAAAATCCACATTGTACCTGCTCTGAGAGAGTCTGATGTGACAGTTTAGTATAAAATCCACATTGTACCTGCCCTGAGAGAGTCTGATGTGACAGTGTCATATAAAATCCACATTGTACCTCCCTGAGAGAGTCTGATGTGACAGTGTTGTATAAAATCCACATTGTACCAGCCCTGAGAGAGTCTGATGGGACAGTGTCGTATAAAATCCACATTGTACCTGCCCTGAGAGAGTCTGATGTCGCAGTTTAGTATAAAATCCACATTGTACCTGCCCTCAGAGAGTCTGATGTGACAGTTTAGCATAAAATCCACATTGTACCTGCCCTGAGAGAGTCTGACGGGACAGTTTAGTATAAAATCCACATTGTACCAGCCCTGAGAGAGTCTGATGGGACAGTGTCGTATAAAATCCACATTGTACCTGCCCTGAGAGAGTCCAAAGGGACAGTGTCGTATTAAATCTACATTGTACCTGCTCTGAGAGAGTCTGATGTGACAGCTTAGTATAAAATCCACATTGTACCTGCTCTGAGAGAGTCTGATGTGACATTGTCGTATAAAATCAACATTGTTCCTGCCCTGAGAGAGTCTGATGGGACAGTGTCATATAAAATCCACATTGTACCTGCTCTGAAAGAGTCTGACGGGACAGTTTAGTAAAAAATCCACATTGTACCTGCCCTGAGAGAGTCTGATGTGACAGTGTCGTATAAAATCCACATTGTACCTGCCCTGAGAGAGTCTGATGTGACAGTTTAGTATAAAATCCACATTGTACCTGCCCTGAGAGAGTCCAATGGGACAGTGTCGTATAAAATCCACATTGTACCTGCTCTGAGAGAGTCTGATGGGACAGTGTCGAATAAAATCCACATTGTACATGCCCTGAGAGAGTCTGATGGGACAGTGTTGTATGAAATCCACATTGTAGCTGCCCTGAGAGAGTCTGATGTGACAGTGCCGTATAAAATGCACATTGTACCTGCCCTGAGAGAGTCCAATGTGACAGTGTCGTATAAAATCCACATTGTACCTGCCCTGAGAGAGTCTGATGGGACAGTGTCGTATAAAATCCACATTTTACCTGCTCTGAGAGACTCTGATGGGACAGTGTCGAATAAAATCCACATTGTACCTGCCCTGAGAGTGTCTGATGTGACCGTGTCGTATAAAATCCACATTGTACCTGCTCTGAGAGAGTCTGATGTGACAGTTTAGTATAAAATCCACATTCTACCTGCCCTGAGAGAGTCTGATGTGACAGTATCGTATAAAATCCACATTGTATCTCCCTGAGAGAGTCTGATGTGACAGTGTCGTAAAAAATCCACATTGTACCTGCCCTGAGAGAGTCTGATGTGACAGTGTCGTATAAAATCCACATTGTACCTGCTCTGAGAGAGTCTGATGTGACACTTTAGTATAAAATCCACATTGTACCTGCCCTGAGAGAGTCTGATGTGACAGTTTAGTATAAAATCCACATTGTACCTGCCCTGAGAGAGTCTGATGTGACAGTGTCATATAAAATCCACATTGTACCTCCCTGAGAGAGTCTGATGTGACAGTGTCGTATAAAATCCACATTGTACCTGCCCTGAGAGAGTCTGATGTGACAGTGTCGTATAAAATCCACATTGTACCTGCCCTGAGAGAGTCTGATGTGACAGTGTCGTATAAAATCCACATTGTACCTGCCCTGAGAGTGTCTGATGTGACCGTGTCGTATAAAATCTACATTGCACCTGCCCTGAGAGAGTCTGATGGGACAGTGTCGTATAAATTCCACATTGTACCTGCTCTGAGAGAGTCTGATGTGACAGTTTAGTATAAAATCCACATTGCACCTGCCCTGTGAGAGTCTGATGTGACAGTGTCGTATAAAATCGACATTATACCTGCCCTGAGAGAGTCCGATGGGACAGTGTCGTATAAAATCCACATTGTACCTGCCCTGAGAGAGTCTGATGGGACAGTGTCGTATAAAATCCACATTGTACCTGTTCTGAGAGAGTCTGATGGGACAGTGTCGTATAAAATCCACATTGTACCTGCCCTGAGAGAGTCTGATGTCACAGTTCAGTATAAAATCCACATTGTACCTGCCCTGAGAGAGTCTGATGTGATAGTGTCGTATAAAATCCACATTGTACCTGCCCTGAGAGAGTCCAATGGGACAATGTCGTATAAAATCCACATTGTACCTGCCCTGAGAGAGTCTGATGGGACGGAGTCGTATAAAATCCACTTTGTACCTGCCCTGAGAGAGTCTGATGGGACAGTTTAGTATAAAATTCACATTGTCCCTGCCCTGAGAGAGTCTGATGTGACAGTGCGTTTAAAATCCACATTGTACCTGCCCTGAGAGAGTCTGATGTCACAGTGTCCTAAAAAATCCACATTGTACCTGCCCTGAGAGAGTCTGATGTGACAGTATCGTATTAAATCCACATTGTACCTGCCCTGAGAGAGTCTGATGTGACAGTGTCGTATAAAATCGACATTATACCTGCCCTGAGAGAGTCGAATGGGACAGTGTCGTATAAAATCCATATTGTAACTGCTCTGAGAGTGTCTGATGTGACAGTGCCGTATCAAATCCGCATTGTACCTGCCCTGAGAGAGTCTGATGTGACAGTTTAGTATAAAATCCACATTGTACCTGCCCTGAGAGAGTCTGATGTGACAGTGTCATATAAAATCCACATTGTACCTGCCCTGAGAGAGTCTGATGTGACAGTTTAGTATAAAATCCACATTATACCTGCACTGAGAGAGTCTGATGTGACAGTTTAGTATAAAATCCACATTCTACCTGCCCTGAGAGAGTCTGATGTGACAGTGTCGTATAAAATCCACATTGTACCTGCTCTGAGAGAGTCCGTTGTGACACTTTAGTATAAAATCCACATTATACCTGCCCTGAGAGAGTCTGATGTGACAGTTTAGTATAAAATCCACATTGTACCTGCCCTGAGAGAGTCTGATGTGACAGTGTCATATAAAATCCACATTGTACCTCCCTGAGAGAGTCTGATGTGACAGTGTCGTATAAAATCCACATTGTACCTGCCCTGAGAGAGTCTGATGTGACAGTGTCGTATAAAATCCACATTGTACCTGCCCTGAGGGAGTCCGATGTGACAGTGTCGTATAAAATCCACATTGTATCTCCCTGAGAGAGTCCAATGGGACAGTGTTGCATAAAATCCACATTGTACCTGTTCTGAGAGAGTCTGATGGGACAGTGTCGTATAAAATCCACATTGTACCTGCCCTGAGAGAGTCTGATGTCACAGTTCAGTATAAAATCCACATTGTACCTGCCCTGAGAGAGTCTGATGTGATAGTGTCGTATAAAATCCACATTGTAACTGCCCTGAGAGAGTCCAATGGGACAATGTCGTATAAAATCCACATTGTACCTGCCCTGAGAGAGTCTGATGGGACGGTGTCGTATAAAATCCACTTTGTACCTGCCCTGAGAGAGTCTGATGGGACAGTTTAGTATAAAATTCACATTGTCCCTGCCCTGAGAGAGTCTGATGTGACAGTGCGTTTAAAATCCACATTGTACCTGCCCTGAGAGAGTCTGATGTCACAGTGTCCTAAAAAATCCACATTGTACCTGCCCTGAGAGAGTCTGATGTGACAGTATCGTATTAAATCCACATTGTACCTGCCCTGAGAGAGTCTGATGTGACAGTGTCGTATAAAATCGACATTATACCTGCCCTGAGAGAGTCGAATGGGACAGTGTCGTATAAAATCCATATTGTAACTGCTCTGAGAGTGTCTGATGTGACAGTGCCGTATAAAATCCGCATTGTACCTGCCCTGAGAGAGTCTGATGTGACAGTTTAGTATAAAATCCACATTGTACCTGCCCTGAGAGAGTCTGATGTGACAGTGTCGTATAAAATCCACATTGTACCTGCCCTGAGAGTGTCTGATGTGACCGTGTCGTATAAAATCTACATTGCACCTGCCCTGAGAGAGTCTGATGGGACAGTGTCGTATAAATTCCACATTGTACCTGCTCTGAGAGAGTCTGATGTGACAGTTTAGTATAAAATCCACATTGCACCTGCCCTGTGAGAGTCTGATGTGACAGTGTCGTATAAAATCGACATTATACCTGCCCTGAGAGAGTCCGATGGGACAGTGTCGTATAAAATCCACATTGTACCTGCCCTGAGAGAGTCTGATGGGACAGTGTCGTATAAAATCCACATTGTACCTGTTCTGAGAGAGTCTGATGGGACAGTGTCGTATAAAATCCACATTGTACCTGCCCTGAGAGAGTCTGATGTCACAGTTCAGTATAAAATCCACATTGTACCTGCCCTGAGAGAGTCTGATGTGATAGTGTCGTATAAAATCCACATTGTACCTGCCCTGAGAGAGTCCAATGGGACAATGTCGTATAAAATCCACATTGTACCTGCCCTGAGAGAGTCTGATGGGACGGAGTCGTATAAAATCCACTTTGTACCTGCCCTGAGAGAGTCTGATGGGACAGTTTAGTATAAAATTCACATTGTCCCTGCCCTGAGAGAGTCTGATGTGACAGTGCGTTTAAAATCCACATTGTACCTGCCCTGAGAGAGTCTGATGTCACAGTGTCCTAAAAAATCCACATTGTACCTGCCCTGAGAGAGTCTGATGTGACAGTATCGTATTAAATCCACATTGTACCTGCCCTGAGAGAGTCTGATGTGACAGTGTCGTATAAAATCGACATTATACCTGCCCTGAGAGAGTCGAATGGGACAGTGTCGTATAAAATCCATATTGTAACTGCTCTGAGAGTGTCTGATGTGACAGTGCCGTATAAAATCCGCATTGTACCTGCCCTGAGAGAGTCTGATGTGACAGTTTAGTATAAAATCCACATTGTACCTGCCCTGAGAGAGTCTGATGTGACAGTGTCATATAAAATCCACATTGTACCTGCCCTGAGAGAGTCTGATGTGACAGTTTAGTATAAAATCCACATTATACCTGCACTGAGAGAGTCTGATGTGACAGTTTAGTATAAAATCCACATTCTACCTGCCCTGAGAGAGTCTGATGTGACAGTGTCGTATAAAATCCACATTGTACCTGCTCTGAGAGAGTCCGTTGTGACACTTTAGTATAAAATCCACATTATACCTGCCCTGAGAGAGTCTGATGTGACAGTTTAGTATAAAATCCACATTGTACCTGCCCTGAGAGAGTCTGATGTGACAGTGTCATATAAAATCCACATTGTACCTCCCTGAGAGAGTCTGATGTGACAGTGTCGTATAAATTCCACATTGTACCTGCCCTGAGAGAGTCTGATGTGACAGTGTCGTATAAAATCCACATTGTACCTGCCCTGAGGGAGTCCGATGTGACAGTGTCGTATAAAATCCACATTGTATCTCCCTGAGAGAGTCCAATGGGACAGTGTTGCATAAAATCCACATTGTACCTGTTCTGAGAGAGTCTGATGGGACAGTGTCGTATAAAATCCACATTGTACCTGCCCTGAGAGAGTCTGATGTCACAGTTCAGTATAAAATCCACATTGTACCTGCCCTGAGAGAGTCTGATGTGATAGTGTCGTATAAAATCCACATTGTACCTGCCCTGAGAGAGTCCAATGGGACAATGTCGTATGAAATCCACATTGTACCTGCCCTGAGAGAGTCTGATGGGACGGTGTCGTATAAAATCCACTTTGTACCTGCCCTGAGAGAGTCTGATGGGACAGTTTAGTATAAAATTCACATTGTCCCTGCCCTGAGAGAGTCTGATGTGACAGTGCGTTTAAAATCCACATTGTACCTGCCCTGAGAGAGTCTGATGTCACAGTGTCCTAAAAAATCCACATTGTACCTGCCCTGAGAGAGTCTGATGTGACAGTATCGTATTAAATCCACATTGTACCTGCCCTGAGAGAGTCTGATGTGACAGTGTCGTATAAAATCGACATTATACCTGCCCTGAGAGAGTCGAATGGGACAGTGTCGTATAAAATCCATATTGTAACTGCTCTGAGAGTGTCTGATGTGACAGTGCCGTATAAAATCCGCATTGTACCTGCCCTGAGAGAGTCTGATGTGACAGTTTAGTATAAAATCCACATTGTACCTGCCCTGAGAGAGTCTGATGTGACAGTGTCATATAAAATCCACATTGTACCTGCCCTGAGAGAGTCTGATGTGACAGTTTAGTATAAAATCCACATTATACCTGCACTGAGAGAGTCTGATGTGACGGTTTAGTATAAAATCCACATTCTACCTGCCCTGAGAGAGTCTGATGTGACAGTGTCGTATAAAATCCACATTGTACCTGCTCTGAGAGAGTCCGTTGTGACACTTTAGTATAAAATCCACATTATACCTGCCCTGAGAGAGTCTGATGTTACAGTTTAGTATAAAATCCACATTGTACCTGCCCTGAGAGAGTCTGATGTGACAGTGTCATATAAAATCCACATTGTACCTCCCTGAAAGAGTCTGATGTGACAGTGTCGTATAAAATCCACATTGTACCTGCCCTGAGAGAGTCTGATGTGACAGTGTCGTATAAAATCCACATTGTACCTGCCCTGAGAGAGTCCGATGTGACAGTGTCGTATAAAATCCACATTGTATCTCCCTGAGAGAGTCCAATGGGACAGTGTTGCATAAAATCCTTATTGTACCTGCTCTGAGAGTGTCTGATGGGACAGTGTCGTATACAATCCATATTGTACCTGCTCTGAGAGAGTCTGATGTGACAGTTTAGTATAAAATCCACATTGCACCTCCCTGAGAGAGTCTGATGTGACAGTGTCGTATAAAATCGACATTATACCTGCCCTGAGAGAGTCCGATGGGACAGTGTCGTATAAAATCCACATTGTACCTGCCCTGAGAGAGTCTGATGGGACAGTGTCGTATAAAATCCACATTGTACCTGTTCTGAGAGAGTCTGATGGGACAGTGTCGTATAAAATCCACATTGTACCTGCCCTGAGAGAGTCTGATGTCACAGTTCAGTATAAAATCCACATTGTACCTGCCCTGACAGAGTCTGATGTGATAGTGTCCTATAAAATCCACATTGTACCTGCCCTGACAGAGTCCAATGGGACAGTGTCGTATAAAATCCACATTGTACCTGCCCTGAGAGAGTCTGATGGGACGGTGTCGTATAAAATCCACTTTGTACCTGCCCTGAGAGAGTCTGATGTCACAGTTCAGTATAAAATCCACATTGTACCTGCCCTGACAGAGTCTGATGTGATAGTGTCGTATAAAATCCACATTGTACCTGCCCTGAGAGAGTCCAATGGGACAGTGTCGTATAAAATCCACATTGTACCTGCCCTGAGAGAGTCTGATGGGACTGTGTCGTATAAAATCCACTTTGTACCTGCCCTGAGAGAGTCTGATGGGACAGTTTAGTATAAAATTCACATTCTCCCTGCCCTGAGAGAGTCTGATGTGACAGTGCGTTTAAAATCCACATTGTACCTGCCCTGAGAGAGTCTGATGTGACAGTGTCCTATAAAATCCACATTGTACCTGCCCTGAGAGAGTCTGATGTGACAGTATCGTATAAAATCCACATTGTACCTGCCCTGAGAGAGTCTGATGTGACAGTGTCGTATAAAATCGACATTATACCTGCCCTGAGAGAGTCGAATGGGACAGTGTCGTATAAAATCCATATTGTAACTGCTCTGAGAGTGTCTGATGTGACAGTGCCGTATAAAATCCACATTGTACCTGCCCTGAGAGAGTCTGATGTGACAGTATCGTATAAAATCCGCATTGTACCTGCCCTGAGAGAGTCTGATGTGACAGTTTAGTATAAAATCCACATTGTACCTGCCCTGAGAGAGTCTGATGTGACAGTGTCATATAAAATCCACATTGTACCTGCCCTGAGAGAGTCTGATGTGACAGTTTAGTACAAAATCCACATTGTACCTGCACTGAGAGAGTCTGATGTGACAGTTCAGTATAAAATCCACATTCTACCTGCCCTGAGAGAGTCTGATGTGACAGTGTCGTATAAAATCCACATTGTACCTGCTCTGAGAGAGTCCGATGTGACACTTTAGTATAAAATCCACATTATACCTGCCCTGAGAGAGTCTGATGTGACAGTGTCGTATAAAATCCACATTGTACCTGCTCTGAGAGAGTCCGATGTGACACTTTAGTATAAAATCCACATTGTACCTGCCCTGACAGAGTCTGATGTGATAGTGTCGTATAAAATCCACATTGTACCTGCCCTGACAGAGTCCAATGGGACAGTGTCGTATAAAATCCACATTGTACCTGCCCTGAGAGAGTCTGATGGGACGGTGTCGTATAAAATCCACTTTGTACCTGCCCTGAGAGAGTCTGATGTCACAGTTCAGTATAAAATCCACATTGTACCTGCCCTGACAGAGTCTGATGTGATAGTGTCGTATAAAATCCACATTGTACCTGCTCTGAGAGAGTCCAATGGGACAGTGTCGTATAAAATCCACATTGTACCTGCCCTGAGAGAGTCTGATGGGACTGTGTCGTATAAAATCCACTTTGTACCTGCCCTGAGAGAGTCTGATGGGACAGTTTAGTATAAAATTCACATTCTCCCTGCCCTGAGAGAGTCTGATGTGACAGTGCGTTTAAAATCCACATTGTACCTGCCCTGAGAGAGTCTGATGTGACAGTGTCCTATAAAATCCACATTGTACCTGCCCTGAGAGAGTCTGATGTGACAGTATCGTATAAAATCCACATTGTACCTGCCCTGAGAGAGTCTGATGTGACAGTGTCGTATAAAATCGACATTATACCTGCCCTGAGAGAGTCGAATGGGACAGTGTCGTATAAAATCCATATTGTAACTGCTCTGAGAGTGTCTGATGTGACAGTGCAGTATAAAATCCACATTGTACCTGCCCTGAGAGAGTCTGATGTGACAGTATCGTATAAAATCCGCATTGTACCTGCCCTGAGAGAGTCTGATGTGACAGTTTAGTATAAAATCCACATTGTACCTGCCCTGAGAGAGTCTGATGTGACAGTGTCATATAAAATCCACATTGTACCTGCCCTGAGAGAGTCTGATGTGACAGTTTAGTATAAAATCCACATTGTACCTGCACTGAGAGAGTCTGATGTGACAGTTCAGTATAAAATCCACATTCTACCTGCCCTGAGAGAGTCTGATGTGACAGTGTCGTATAAAATCCACATTGTACCTGCTCTGAGAGAGTCCGATGTGACACTTTAGTATAAAATCCACATTATACCTGCCCTGAGAGAGTCTGATGTGACAGTTTAGTATAAAATCCACATTGTACCTGCCCTGAGAGAGTCTGATGTGACAGTGTCATATAAAATCCACATTGTACCTCCCTGAGAGAGTCTGATGTGACAGTGTCGTATAAAATCCACATTGTACCTGCCCTGAGAGAGTCTGATGTGACAGTGTCGTATAAAATCCACATTGCACCTGCCCTGAGAGAGTCCGATGTGACAGTGTCGTATAAAATCCACATTGTATCTCCCTGAGAGAGTCCAATGGGACAGTGTTGCATAAAATCCACATTGTACCTGCTCTGAGAGTGTCTGATGGGACAGTGTCGTATACAATCCATATTGTACCTGCTCTGAGAGAGTCTGATGTGACAGTTTAGTATAAAATCCACATTGCACCTCCCTGAGAGAGTCTGATGTGACAGTATCGTATAACATCGACATTATACCTGCCCTGAGAGAGTCCGATGGGACAGTGTCGTATAAAATCCACATTGTACCTGCCCTGAGAGAGTCTGATGGGACAGTGTCGTATAAAATCCACATTGTACCTGTTCTGAGAGAGTCTGATGGGACAGTGTCGTATAAAATCCACATTGTACCGGCCCTGAGAGAGTCTGATGTCACAGTTCAGTATAAAATCCACATTGTACCTGCCCTGACAGAGTCTGATGTGATAGTGTCGTATAAAATCCACATTGTACCTGCCCTGACAGAGTCCAATGGGACAGTGTCGTATAAAATCCACATTGTACCTGCCCTGAGAGAGTCTGATGGGACGGTGTCGTATAAAATCCACTTTGTACCTGCCCTGAGAGAGTCTGATGGGACAGTTTAGTATAAAATTCACATTGTCCCTGCCCTGAGAGAGTCTGATGTGACAGTGTCGTTTAAAATCCACATTGTACCTGCCCTGAGAGAGTCTGATGTCACAGTGTCCTATAAAATCCACATTGTACCTGCCCTGAGAGAGTCTGATGTGACAGTATCGTATAAAATCCACATTGTACCTGCCCTGAGAGAGTCTGATGTGACAGTGTCGTATAAAATCGACATTATACCTGCCCTGAGAGAGTCGAATGGGACAGTGTCGTATAAAATCCATATTGTAACTGCTCTGAGAGTGTCTGATGTGACAGTGCCGTATAAAATCCACATTGTACCTGCCCTGAGAGAGTCTGTTGTGACAGTATCGTATAAAATCCGCATTGTACCTGCCCTGAGAGAGTCTGATGTGACAGTTTAGTATAAAATCCACATTGTACCTGCCCTCAGAGAGTCTGATGTGACAGTGTCATATAAAATCCACATTGTACCTGCCCTGAGAGAGTCTGATGTGACAGTGTCGTATAAAATCCACATTGTACCTGCTCTGAGAGAGTCTGATGTGACAGTGTCGTATAAAATCCACATTGTACCTGCCCTGAGAGAGTCTGATGTGACAGTGTCGTATAAAATCCACATTGTTTCTCCCTGAGAGAGTCCAATGGGACAGTGTCGTATAAAATCCACATTGTACCTGTTCTGAGAGAGTCTGATGGGACAGTGTCGTATAAAATCCACATTGTACCTGCCCTGAGAGAGTCTGATGTCACAGTTTAGTATAAAATCCACATTGTACCTGCCCTCAGAGAGTCTGATGTTACAGTTTAGTATAAAATCCGCATTGTACCTGCCCTGAGAGAGTCTGATGGGACAGTGTCGTATAAAATCCACATTGTACCTGCCCTGAGAGAGTCCAATGGGACAGTGTCGTATTAAATCTACATTGTACCTGCTCTGAGAGAGTCTGATGTGACAGCTTAGTATAAAATCCACATTGTACCTGCTCTGAGAGAGTCTGATGTGACATTGTCGTATAAAA
The DNA here is from genome assembly GCF_030028105.1 of Mobula birostris. NCBI lineage: Eukaryota > Metazoa > Chordata > Chondrichthyes > Myliobatiformes > Myliobatidae > Mobula > Mobula birostris. The sequence goes on from NC_092372.1 coordinate 120,660,465, forward strand.
TCCACATTGTTCCTGCCCTGAGAGAGTCTGATGGGACAGTGTCGTGTAAAATCCACATTGTACCTGCTCTGAGAGTGTCTCATGTGACAGTTTAAAATAAAATCCACATTGTACCTGCCCTGAGAGAGTGCAATGGGACAGTGTCGTATAAAATCCACATTGTACCTGCCCTCAGAGAGTCTGATGGGACAGTTTAGTATAAAATCCACATTGTACCTGCCCTGAGAGAGTCTGATGGGACAGTGTCGTGTAAAATCCACATTGTACCTGCTCTGAGAGAGTCTGATGTGACAGTGTCGTATAAAATCCACATTGTACCTGCTCTGAGAGAGTCTGATGTGACAGTTTAGTATAAAATCCACATTGTACCTGCCCTGAGAGAGTCGAATGGGACAGTGTCGTATGAAATCCACATTGTACCTGCTCTGAGAGAGTCTGATGGGACAGTGTCGAATAAAATCCACATTGTACATGCCCTGAGAGAGTCTGATGTGACAGTGTCGTATAAAATCCACATTATACCTGCCCTGAGAGAGTCCAATGGGACAGTGTCGTATACAATCCATATTGTACCTGCTCTGAGATAGTCTGATGTGACAGTGCCGTATAAAATCCACATTGTACCTGCCCTGAGAGAGTCTGATGTGACAGTGTCGTATAAAATCGACATTATACCTGCCCTGAGAGAGTCCGATGGGACAGTGTCGTATAAAATCCACATTGTACCTGTTCTGAGAGAGTCTGATGGGACAGTGTCGTATAAAATCCACATTGTACCTGCCCTGAGAGAGTCTGATGTGACAGTTTAGTATAAAATCCACATTGTACCTGTCCTGAGAGAGTCTGATGGGACAGTGTCGTATAAAATCCACATTGTACCTGCTCTGAGAGTGTCTCCTGTGACAATGCCGTATAAAATCCACATTGTACCTGCCCTGAGAGAGTCTGATGTGACAGTGTCGTATAAAATCCACATTGTACCTGCCCTGAGAGAGTGCAATGGGACAGTGTCGTATAAAATCCACATTGTACCTGCCCTCAGAGAGTCTGATGGGACAGTTTAGTATAAAATCCACATTGTACCTGCCCTGAGAGAGTCTGATGGGACAGTGTCGTGTAAAATCCGCTTTGTACCTGCCCTGAGAGTGTCTGATGTGACCGTGTCGTATAAAATCCACATTGTACCTGCTCTGAGAGAGTCGGATGGGAAAGTGTCGTATAAAATCCACATTGTACCTGCACTGAGAGAGTCTGATGTGACAGTTTAGTATAAAATCCATATTGTACCTGCTCTGAGAGAGTCTGATGTGACAGTTTAGTATAAAATCCACATTGTACCTGCACTGAGAGAGTCTGATGTGACAGTTTAGTATAAAATCCACATTATACCTGCCCTGAGAGAGTCCAATGGGACAGTGTCGTATAAAATCCACATTGTACCTGCCCTGAGAGAGTCTGATGTGACAGTTTAGTATAAAGTCCACATTGTACCTGCCCTGAGAGAGTCTGATGTGACAGTGTCATATAAAATCCACATTGTACCTCCCTGAGAGAGTCTGATGTGACAGTGTCGTATAAAATCCACATTGTATCTCCCTGAGAGAGTCCAATGGGACAGTGTTGCATAAAATCCACATTGTACCTGCTCTGAGAGTGTCTGATGGGACAGTGTCGTATAAATTCCACATTGTACCTGCTCTGAGAGAGTCTGATGTGACAGTTCAGTATAAAATCCACATTGCACCTGCCCTGAGCGAGTCTGATGTGACAGAGTCGTATAAAATCGACATTATACCTGCCCTGAGAGAGTCCAATGGGACAGTGTCGTATACAATCCATATTGTACCTGCTCTGAGAGAGTCTGATGTGACAATGCCGTATAAAATCCACATTGTACCTGCCCTGAGAGAGTCTGATGTGACAGTGTCGTATAAAATCGACATTATACCTGCCCTGAGAGAGTCCGATGGGACAGTGTCGTATAAAATCCACATTGTACCTGCCCTGAGAGAGTCTGATGTCACAGTTCAGTATAAAATCCACATTGTACCTGCCCTGACAGAGTCTGATGTGATAGTGTCGTATAAAATCCACATTGTACCTGCCCTGAGAGAGTCCAATGGGACAGTGTCGTATAAAATCCACATTGTACCTGCCCTGAGAGAGTCTGATGTGACGGTGTGGTATAAAATCCACTTTGTTCCTGCCCTGAGAGAGTCTGCTGGGACAGTTTAGTATAAAATTCACATTGTCCCTGCCCTGAGAGAGTCTGATGTGACAGTGTCCTATAAAATCCACATTGTACCTGTCCTGAGAGAGTCTGAAGTGACAGTATCGTATAAAATCCACATTGTACCTGCCCTGAGAGAGTCTGATGTGACAGTGTCGTATAAAATCGACATTATACCTGCCCTGAGAGAGTCTAATGGGACAGTGTCGTATAAAATCCATATTGTAACTGCTCTGAGAGTGTCTGATGTGACAGTGTCGTATAAAATCCACATTGTACCTGCCCTGAGAGAGTCCAATGGGACAGTGTCGTATTAAATCTACATTGTACCTGCTCTGAGAGAGTCTGATGTGACAGCTTAGAATAAAATCCACATTATACCTGCTCTGAGAGAGTCTGATGTGACATTGTCGTATAAAATCCACATTGTTCCTGCCCTGAGAGAGTCTGATGGGACAGTGTCATATAAAATCCACATTGTACCTGCTCTGAAAGAGTCTGACGGGACAGTTTAGTATAAAATCCACATTGTACCTGCCCTGAGAGAGTCTGATGTGACAGTGTCGTATAAAATCCACATTGTACCTGCCCTGAGAGAGTCTGATGTGACAGTTTAGTATAAAATCCACATTGTACCTGCCCTGAGAGAGTCTGATGTGACAGTGTCATATAAAATCCACATTGTACCTGCCCTGAGAGAGTCTGATGTGACAGTGTCGTATAAAATCCACATTGTACCTGTCCTGAGGGAGTCTGATGTGACAGTTTAGTATAAAATCCACATTGTACCTGCTCTGAGAGAGTCTGATGTGACAGTTTAGTATAAAATCCACATTGTACCTGCCCTGAGAGAGTCCAATGGGATAGTGTCGTATAAAATCCACATTGTACCTACCCTGAGAGAGTCTGATGTGACAGTGTCGTATAAAATCCACATTGTACCTGCTCTGAGAGAGTCTGATGGGACATGTCGAATAAAATCCACATTGTACATGCCCTGAGAGAGTCTGATGTGACAGTGTCGTATAAAATCCACATTGTATCTCCCTGAGAGAGTCCAATGGGACAGTATTGCATAAAATCGACATTGTACCTGCTCTGAGAGTGTCTGATGGGACAGTGTCGTATAAATTCCACATTGTACCTGCTCTGAGAGAGTCTCATGTGACAGTTTAGTATAAAATCCACTTTGCACCTGCCCTGAGAGAGTCTGATGTGACAGTGTCGTATAAAATCGACATTATACCTGCCCTGAGAGAGTCCAATGGGACAGTGCCGTATACAATCCATATTGTACCTGCTCTGAGATAGTCTGATGTGACAGTGCCGTATAAAATCCACATTGTACCTGCCCTGAGAGAGTCTGATGTGACAGTGTCGTATAAAATCGACATTATACCTGCCCTGAGAGAGTCCGATGGGACAGTGTCATATAAAATCCACATTGTACCTGTTCTGAGAGAGTCTGATGGGACAGTGTCGTATAAAATCCACATTGTTCCTGCCCTGAGAGAGTCTGATGTGACAGTTTAGTATAAAATCCACATTGTACCTGTCCTGAGAGAGTCTGATGGGACAGTGTCGTGTAAAATCCACATTGTACCTGCTCTGAGAGTGTCTCATGTGACAGTTTAGTATAAAATCCACATTGTACCTGCCCTGAGAGAGTGCAATGGGACAGTGTCGTATAAAATCCACATTGTACCTGCCCTCAGAGAGTCTGATGGGACAGTTTAGTATAAAATCCACATTGTACCTGCCCTGAGAGATTCTGATGGGACAGTGTCGTGTAAAATCCACATTGTACCTGCTCTGAGAGAGTCTGATGTGACAGTGTCGTATAAAATCCACATTGTACCTGCTCTGAGAGAGTCTGATGTGACAGTTTAGTATAAAATCCACATTGTACCTGCCCTGAGAGAGTCCAATGGGACAGTGTCGTATAAAATCCACATTGTACCTGCTCTGAGAGAGTCTGATGGGACAGTGTCGAATAAAATCCACATTGTACATGCCCTGAGAGAGTCTGATGTGACAGTTTAGTATAAAATCGACATTGTACCTGCCCTGAGAGAGTCTGATGTGACAGTGTCGTATAAAATCCAGATTGTATCTCCCTGAGAGAGTCCAATGGGACAGTGTTGCATAAAATCCACATTGTACCTGCTCTGAGAGTGTCTGATGGGACAGTGTCGTATAAATTCCACATTCTACCTGCTCTGAGAGAGTCTGATGTGACAGTTTAGTATAAAATCCACATTGTACCTGCCCTGAGAGAGTCTGATGTGACAGTTTAGTATAAAATCGACATTATACCTGCCCTGAGAGAGTCCAATGGGACAGTGTCGTATAAAATCCATATTGTACCTGCTCTGAGAGAGTCTGATGTGACAGTGTCGTATAAAATCCACATTTTACCTGCCCTGAGTGAGTCCAATGGGACAGTGTCGTGTAAAATCAACATTGTACCTGCGCTGAGAGAGTCTGATGTGACAGTTTAGTATAAAATCCACATTGTACCTGCCCTGAGAGAGTCTGATGTGACAGTGTCGTATAAAATCCACATTGTGCCTGCCCTGAGTGAGTCTGATGTGACAGTGTCGTATAAAATCCACATTGAACCTGTCCTGACAGAGTCTGATGTGACAGTTTAGTATAAAATCCACATTGTACCTGCCCTGAGAGTGTCTCATGGGACAATGCCGTATAAAATCCACATTGTACCTGCCCTGAGAGAGTCTGATGTGACAGTGTCGTATAAAATCCACATTGTACCTGCCCTGAGAGAGTCTGATGGGACAGTTTAGTATAAAATCCACATTGTACCTGCCCTGAGAGAGTCTGATGGGACAGTGTCGTGTAAAATCCACATTGTACCTGCTCTGAGAGTGTCTCATGGGACAGTGTCGTATAAAATCCACATTGTACCTGCCCTGAGAGAGTCTGATGTGACAGTGTCGTATAATATCCGCATTGTACCTGCCCTGAGAGAGTCTGATTGGACAGTGTCGTATAAAATCCACATTGTACCTGCTCTGAGAGAGTCTGATGTGACAGTTTAGTATAAAATCCACATTGTACGTGCCCTGAGAGAGTCTGATGTGACAGTGTCGTACAAAATCCACATTGTTCCTGCCCTGAAAGAGTCCAATGGGACAGTGTCGTATAAAATCCACATTGTACCTGCTCTGAGAGACTCTGATGGGACAGTGTCGAATAAAATCAACATTGTACCTGCCCTGAGAGTGTCTGATGTGACCGTGTCGTATAAAATCCGCATTGTACCTGCTCTGAGAGAGTCTGATGGGAAAGTGTCGTATAAAATCCACATTGTACCTGCACTGAGAGAGTCTGATGTGACAGTTTAGTATAAAATCCACATTCTACCTGCCCTGAGAGAATCTGATGTGACAGTGTCGTAAAAAATCCACATTGTACCTGCCCTGAGAGAGTCTGATGGGACAGTTTAGTATAAAATCCACATTGTACCTGCCCTGAGAGAGTCTGATGGGACAGTGTCGTGTAAAATCCACATTGTACCTGCTCTGAGAGAGTCTGATGTGACAGTGTCGTATAAAATCCACATCGTACCTGCCCTGAGAGAGTCTGATGTGACAGTGTCGTATAAAATCCACATTGTACCTGCCCTGAGAGAGTCTGATGTGACAGTTTAGTATAAAATCCAGATTGTATCTCCCTGAGAGTGTCCAATGGGACAGTGTTGCATAAAATCCACATTGTACCTGCTCTGAGAGTGTCTGATGGGACAGTGTCGTATAAATTCCACATTCTACCTGCTCTGAGAGAGTTTGATGGGACAGTTTAGTATAAAATCCGCATTGTACCTGCCCTGAGAGTGTCTGATGTGACAGTTTAGTATAAAATCCACATTGTACCTGCCCTGAGAGAGTCCAATGGGACAGTGTCGAATAAAATCCACATTGTACCTGCCCTGAGAGAGTCTGATGGGACAGTGTTGTATGAAATCCACATTGTAGCTGCCCTGAGAGAGTCTGATGTGACAGTGTCGTATAAAATCCACATTGTACCTGCCCTGAGAGAATCCAATGGGACAGTGTCGTATAAAATCCACATTGTACCTGCCCTGAGAGAGTCTGATGGGACAGTGTCGTATAAAATCCACATTGTACCTGCCCTGAGAGAGTCTGATGGGACAGTGTCGTATAAAATCCACATTGTACCTGCCCTGAGAGAGTCCAATGGGACAGTGTTGTATAAAATCCACATTGTACCTGCACTGAGAGAGTCTGATGTGACAGTTTAGTATAAAATCCACATTCTACCTGCCCTGAGAGAGTCTGATGTGACAGTGTCGTAAAAAATCCACATTGTACCTGCCCTGAGAGAGTCTGATGGGACAGTTTAGTATAAAATCCACATTGTACCTGCCCTGAGAGAGTCTGATGGGACAGTGTCGTGTAAAATCCACATTGTACCTGCTCTGAGAGAGTCTGATGTGACAGTGTCGTAGAAAATCCACATCGTACCTGCCCTGAGAGAGTCTGATGTGACAGTGTCGTATAAAATCCACATTGTACCAGCCCTGAGAGAGTCTGATGTGACAGTTTAGTATAAAATCCACATTGTACCTGCCCTGAGAGAGTCCAATGGGACAGTGTCGTATAAAATCCACATTGTACCTGCTCTGAGAGAGTCTGATGGGACAGTGTCGAATAAAATCCACATTGTACATGCCCTGAGAGAGTCTGATGTGACAGTTTAGTATAAAATCGACATTGTACCTGCCCTGAGAGAGTCTGATGTGACAGTGTCGTATAAAATCCAGATTGTATCTCCCCGAGAGAGTCCAATGGGACAGTGTTGCATAAAATCCACATTGTACCTGCTCTGAGAGTGTCTGATGGGACAGTGTCGTATAAATTCCACATTCTACCTGCTCTGAGAGAGTCTGATGTGACAGTTTAGTATAAAATCCACATTGTACCTGCCCTGAGAGAGTCTGATGTGACAGTTTAGTATAAAATCGACATTATACCTGCCCTGAGAGAGTCGAATGGGACAGTGTCGTATAAAATCCATATTGTACCTGCTCTGAGAGAGTCTGATGTGACAGTGTCGTATAAAATCAACATTGTACCTGCCCTGAGTGAGTCCAATGGGACAGTGTCGTGTAAAATCCACATTGTACCTGCGCTGAGAGAGTCTGATGTGACAGTTTAGTATAAATTCCACATTGTACCTGCCCTGAGAGAGTCTGATGTGACAGTGTCGTATAAAATCCACATTGTACCTGCCCTGAGAGAGTGCAATGGGACAGTGTCGTATAAAATCCACATTATACCTGCCCTGAGAGAGTCTGATGGGACAGTTTAGTATAAAATCCACATTGTACCTGCCCTGAGAGAGTCTGATGGGACAGTGTCGTGTAAAATCCACATTGTACCTGCTCTGAGAGTGTCTCATGGGACAGTGTCGTATAAAATCCACATTGTACCTGCCCTGAGAGAGTCTGATGTGACAGTGTCGTATAATATCCACATTGTACCTGCCCTGAGAGAGTCCAATGGGACATTGTCGCATAAAATCCACATTGTACCTGCCCTGATAGAGTCTGATTGGACAGTGTCGTATAAAATCCACATTGTACCTGCTCTGAGAGAGTCTGATGTGACAGTTTAGTATATAATCCACATTGTACGTGCCCTGAGAGAGTCTGATGTGACAGTGTCGTACAAAATCCACATTGTTCCTGCCCTGAGAGAGTCCAATGGGACAGTGTCGTATAAAATCCACGTCGTGCCTTCTCTGAGAGAGTCTGATGTGACAGTTTAGTATGAAATCCACATTGTTCCTGCCCTGAGAGAGTCCAATGGGACAGTGTCGTATAAAATCCCCATTGTACCTGCTCTGAGAGAGTCTGATGTGACTGTTTAGTATAAAATCCACATTGTACCTGCCCTGAGAGAGTCTGATGTGACAGTGTCGTATAAAATCCCCATTGTACCTGCCCTGAGAGAGTCCAATGGGACGGTGTCGTATAAAATCCACATCGTGCCTGCTCTGAGAGAGTCTGATGTGACAGTTTAGTATAAAATCCACATTGTACCTGCCCTAAGAGAGTCCAAAGGGATAGTGTCGTATACAATCCACATTGTACCTGCCCTGAGAGAGTCCAATGGGACAGTGTTGTATAAAATTCACATTATACCTGCTCTGACAGAGTCTGATATGACAGTTTTGTATAAAATCCACATTGTACCTGCTCTGAGAGAGTCTGATGGGACAGTGTCGAATAAAATCCACATTGTACCTGCCCAGAGAGAGTCCAATGGGACAGTGTCGTATAAAGTCCACATTATACCTGCCCTGAGAGAGTCTGATGTGACAGTATCGTATAAAATCCACATTGTACCTGCCCTGAGAGAGTTTGATGGGACAGTTTAGTATAAAATCCGCATTGTACCTGCCCTGAGAGTGTCTGATGTGACAGTTTAGTATAAAATCCACATTGTACCTGCCCTGAGAGAGTCCAATGGGACAGTGTCGTATAAAATCCACATTGTACCTGCCCTGAGAGAGTCTGATGGGACAGTGTTGTATGAAATCCACATTGTAGCTGCCCTGAGAGAGTCTGATGTGACAGTGTCGTATAAAATCCACATTGTACCTGCCCTGAGAGAGTCTGATGGGACAGTGTCGTATAAAATCCACATTGTACCTGCCCTGAGAGAGTCCAATGGGACAGTGTCGTATAAAATCCGCATTGTACCTGCTCTGAGAGAGTCTGATGGGAAAGTGTCGTATAAAATCCACATTGTACCTGCACTGAGAGAGTCTGATGTGACAGTTTAGTATAAAATCCACATTCTACCTGCCCTGAGAGAGTCTGATGTGACAGTGTCGTAAAAAATCCACATTGTACCTGCCCTGAGAGAGTCCAATGGGACAGTGTCGTATAAAATCCACATTGAACCTGCTCTGAGAGTCTGATGTGACACTTTAGTATAAAATCCAGATTGTACCTGCCCTGAGAGAATCTGATGTGACAGTGTCGTATAAAATCCGCGTTGTACCTGCCCTGAGAGAGTCTGATGTGACAGTTTAGTATAAAATCCACATTGTACCTGCCCTGAGAGAGTCTGATGTGACAGTGTCATATAAAATCCACATTGTACCTCCCTGAGAGAGTCTGATGTGACAGTGTCGTATAAAATCCACATTGTACCTGTCCTGAGAGAGTCTGATGTGACAGTGTCGTATAAAATCCACATTGTATCTCCCTGAGAGAGTCCAATGGGACAGTGTTGCATAAAATCCACATTGTACCTGCTCTGAGAGTGTCTGATGGGACAGTGTCGTATAAATTCCACATTGTACCTGCTCTGAGAGAGTCTGATGTGACAGTTTAGTATAAAATCCACATTGCACCTGCCCTGAGAGAGTCTGATGTGACAGTGTCGTATAAAATCGACATTATACCTGCCCTGAGAGAGTCCAATGGGACAGTGTCGTATACAATCCATATTGTACCTGTTCTGAGAGAGTCTGATGGGACAGTGTCGTATAAAATCCACAGTGTACCTGCCCTGACAGAGTCTGATGTGATAGTGTCGTATAAAATCCACATTGTACCTACCCTGAGAGAGTCCAATGGGACAGTGTCGTATAAAATCCACATTGTACCTGCCCTGAGAGAGTCTGATGGGACGGTGTCGTATAAAATCCACTTTGTCCCTGCCCTGAGAGAGTCTGATGGGACAGTGTCGTATGAAATCCACATTGTACCTGCCCTGAGAGAGTCTGATGTCACAGTGTCCTATAAAATCCACATTGTACCTGCCCTGAGAGAGTCTGATGTGACAGTATCGTATAAAATCCACATTGTACCTGCCCTGAGAGAGTCTGATGTGACAGTGTCGTATAAAATCGACATTATACCTGCCCTGAGAGAGTCGAATGGGACAGTGTCGTATAAAATCCATATTGTAACTGCTCTGAGAGAGTCTGATGTGAGAGTGCCGTATAAAATCCACATTATACCTGCCCTGAGAGAGTCTGATGTGACAGTATTGTATTAAATCCACATTGTACCTGCCCTGAGAGAGTCTGATGTGACAGTGTCGTATAAAATCCACATTGTACCTGCCCTGAGTGAGTCCAATGGGACAGTGTCGTGTAAAATCCACATTGTACCTGCGCTGAGAGAGTCTGATGTGACAGTTTAGTATAAATTCCACATTGTACCTGCCCTGAGAGAGTCTGATCTGACAGTGTCGTATAAAATCCACATTGTGCCTGCCCTGACTGAGTCTGATGTGACAGTGTCGTATAAAATCCACATTGAACCTGTCCTGACAGAGTCTGATGTGATAGTTTAGTATAAAATCCACATTGTACCTGCCCTGAGAGTGTCTCATGGGACAATGCCGTATAAAATCCACATTGTACCTGCCCTGAGAGAGTCTGATGTGACAGTGTCGTATAAAATCCACATTGTACCTGCCCTGAGAGAGTCTGATGGGACAGTTTAGTATAAAATCCACATTGTACCTGCCCTGAGAGAGTCTGATGGGACAGTGTCGTGTAAAATCCACATTGTACCTGCTCTGAGAGTGTCTCATGGGACAGTGTCGTATAAAATCCACATTGTACCTGCCCTGAGAGAGTCTGATGTGACAGTGTCGTATAAAATCCACATTGTGCCTGCCCTGAGTGAGTCTGATGTGACAGTGTCGTATAAAATCCACATTGAACCTGTCCTGACAGAGTCTGATGTGACAGTTTAGTATAAAATCCACATTGTACCTGCCCTGAGAGTGTCTCATGGGACAATGCCGTATAAAATCCACATTGTACCTGCCCTGAGAGAGTCTGATGTGACAGTGTCGTTTAAAATCCACATTGTACCTGCCCTGAGAGAGTCTGATGGGACAGTTTAGTATAAAATCCACATTGTACCTGCCCTGAGAGAGTCTGATGTGACAGTTTAGTATAAAATCCACATTGTACCTGCCCTGAGAGAGTCTGATGTGACATTGTCGTATAAAATCCAGATTGTATCTCCCTGAGAGAGTCCAATGGGACAGTGTTGCATAAAATCCACATTGTACCTGCTCTGAGAGTGTCTGATGGGACAGTGTCGTATAAATTCCACATTCTACCTGCTCTGAGAGAGTCTGATGTGACAGTTTAGTATAAAATCCACATTGTACCTGCCCTGAGAGAGTCTGATGTGACAGTTTAGTATAAAATCGACATTATACCTGCCCTGAGAGAGTCCAATGGGACAGTGTCGTATAAAATCCATATTGTACCTGCTCTGAGAGAGTCTGATGTGACAGTGTCGTATAAAATCCACATTGTACCTGCCCTGAGTGAGTCCAATGGGACAGTGTCGTGTATAATCCACATTGTACCTGCGCTGAGAGAGTCTGATGTGACAGTTTAGTATAAATTCCACATTGTACCTGCCCTGAGAGAGTCTGATGTGACAGTGTCGTATAAAATCCACATTGTGCCTGCCCTGAGAGAGTCTGATGTGACAGTGTTGTATAAAATTCACATTATACCTGCTCTGACAGAGTCTGATATGACAGCTTTGTATAAAATCCACATTGTACCTGCTCTGAGAGAGTCTGATGGGACAGTGTCGAATAAAATCCACATTGTACCTGCCCAGAGAGAGTCCAATGGGACAGTGTCGTATAAAGTCCACATTATACCTGCCCTGAGAGAGTCTGATGTGACAGTATCGTATAAAATCCACATTGTACCTGCCCTGAGAGAGTTTGATGGGACAGTTTAGTATAAAATCCGCATTGTACCTGCCCTGAGAGTGTCTGATGTGACAGTTTAGTATAAAATCCACATTGTACCTGCCCTGAGAGAGTCCAATGGGACAGTGTCGTATAAAATCCACATTGTACCTGCCCTGAGAGAGTCTGATGGGACAGTGTTGTATGAAATCCACATTGTAGCTGCCCTGAGAGAGTCTGATGTGACAGTGTCGTATAAAATCCACATTGTACCTGCCCTGAGAGAGTCTGATGGGACAGTGTCCTATAAAATCCACATTGTACCTGCCCTGAGAGAGTCCAATGGGACAGTGTCGTATAAAATCCACATTGTACCTGCTCTGAGAGACTCTGATGGGACAGTGTCGAATAAAATCCACATTGTACCTGCTCTGAGAGAGTCTGATGGGAAAGTGTCGTATAAAATCCACATTGTACCTGCACTGAGAGAGTCTGATGTGACAGTTTAGTATAAAATCCACATTCTACCTGCCCTGAGAGAGTCTGATGTGACAGTGTCGTAAAAAATCCACATTGTACCTGCCCTGAGAGAGTCCAATGGGACAGTGTCGTATAAAATCCACATTGTACCTGCTCTGAGAGTCTGATGTGACACTTTAGTATAAAATCCACATTGTACCTGCCCTGAGAGAGTCTGAAGTGACAGTGTCGTATAAAATCCGCGTTGTACCTGCCCTGAGAGAGTCTGATGTGACAGTTTAGTATAAAATCCACATTGTACCTGCCCTGAGAGAGTCTGATGTGACAGTGTCATATAAAATCCACATTGTACCTCCCTGAGAGAGTCTGATGTGACAGTGTCGTATAAAATCCACATTGTACCTGTCCTGAGAGAGTCTGATGTGACAGTGTCGTATAAAATCCACATTGTATCTCCCTGAGAGAGTCCAATGGGACAGTGTTGCATAAAATCCACATTGTACCTGCTCTGAGAGTGTCTGATGGGACAGTGTCGTATAAATTCCACATTGTACCTGCTCTGAGAGAGTCTGATGTGACAGTTTAGTATAAAATCCACATTGCACCTGCCCTGAGAGAGTCAGATGTGACAGTGTCGTATAAAATCGACATTATACCTGGCCTGAGAGAGTCCAATGGGACAGTGTCGTATACAATCCATATTGTACCTGTTCTCAGAGAGTCTGATGGGACAGTGTCGTATAAAATCCACATTGTACCTGCCCTGACAGAGTCTGATGTGATAGTGTCGTATAAAATCCACATTGTACCTGCCCTGAGAGAGTCCAATGGGACAGTGTCGTATAAAATCCACATTGTACCTGCCCTGAGAGAGTCTGATGGGACGGTGTCGTATAAAATCCACTTTGTCCCTGCCCTGAGAGAGTCTGATGTGACAGTGTCGTTTAAAATCCACATTGTACCTGCCCTGAGAGAGTCCAATGGGACAGTGTCGTATGAAATCCACATTGTACCTGCCCTGAGAGAGTCTGATGTCACAGTGTCCTTTAAAATCCACATTGTACCTGCCCTGAGAGAGTCTGATGTGACAGTATCGTATAAAATCCACATTGTACCTGCCCTGAGAGAGTCTGATGTGACAGTGTCGTATAAAATCGACATTATACCTGCCCTGAGAGAGTCGAATGGGACAGTGTCGTATAAAATCCATATTGTAACTGCTCTGAGAGAGTCTGATGTGACAGTGCCGTATAAAATCCACATTGTACCTGCCCTGAGAGAGTCTGATGTGACAGTATTGTATTAAATCCACATTGTACCTGCCCTGAGAGAGTCTGATGTGACAGTGTCGTATAAAATCCACATTGTACCTGCCCTGAGTGAGTCCAATGGGACAGTGTCGTGTAAAATCCACATTGTACCTGCGCTGAGAGAGTCTGATGTGACAGTTTAGTATAAATTCCACATTGTACCTGCCCTGAGAGAGTCTGATGTGACAGTGTCGTATAAAATCCACATTGTGCCTGCCCTGAGTGAGTCTGATGTGACAGTGTCGTATAAAATCCACATTGAACCTGTCCTGACAGACTCTGATGTGACAGTTTAGTATAAAATCCACATTGTACCTGCCCTGAGAGTGTCTCATGGGACAATGCCGTATAAAATCCACATTGTACCTGCCCTGAGAGAGTCTGATGTGACAGTGTCGTATAAAATCCACATTGTACCTGCCCTGAGAGAGTCTGATGGGACAGTTTAGTATAAAATCCACATTGTACCTGCCCTGAGAGAGTCTGATGGGACAGTGTCGTGTAAAATCCACATTGTACCTGCTCTGAGAGTGTCTCATGGGACAGTGTCGTATAAAATCCACATTGTACCTGCCCTGAGAGAGTCTGATGTGACAGTGTCGTATAATATCCGCATTGTACCTGCCCTGAGAGAGTCTGATTGGACAGTGTCGTATAAAATCCACATTGTACCTGCTCTGAGAGAGTCTGATGTGACAGTTTAGTATATAATCCACATTGTACGTGCCCTGAGAGAGTCTGATGTGACAGTGTCGTACAAAATCCACATTGTTCCTGCCCTGAGAGAGTCCAATGGGACAGTGTCGTATAAAATCCACATTGTACATACCCTGAGAGAGTCTGATGTGACAGTTTAGTATAAAATCGACATTGTACCTGCCCTGAGAGAGTCTGATGTGACAGTGTCGTATAAAATCCAGATTGTATCTCCCTGAGAGAGTCCAATGGGACAGTGTTGCATAAAACCCACATTGTACCTGCTCTGAGAGTGTCTGATGGGACAGTGTCGTATAAATTCCACATTCTACCTGCTCTGAGAGAGTTTGATGGGACAGTTTAGTATAAAATCCGCATTGTACCTGCCCTGAGAGTGTCTGATGTGACAGTTTAGTATAAAATCCACATTGTACCTGCCCTGAGAGAGTCCAATGGGACAGTGTCGTATAAAATCCACATTGTACCTGCCCTGAGAGAGTCTGATGGGACAGTGTTGTATGAAATCCACATTGTAGCTGCCCTGAGAGAGTCTGATGTGACAGTGTCGTATAAAATCCACATTGTACCTGCCCTGAGAGAGTCTGATGGGACAGTGTCCTATAAAATCCACATTGTACCTGCCCTGAGAGAGTCCAATGGGACAGTGTCGTATAAAATCCACATTGTACCTGCTCTGAGAGACTCTGATGGGACAGTGTCGAATAAAATCCACATTGTACCTGCCCTGAGAGTGTCTGATGTGACCGTGTCGTATAAAATCCGCATTGTACCTGCTCTGAGAGAGTCTGATGGGAAAGTGTCGTATAAAATCCACATTGTACCTGCACTGAGAGAGTCTGATGTGACAGTTTAGTATAAAATCCACATTCTACCTGCCCTGAGAGAGTCTGATGTGACAGTGTCGTAAAAAATCCACATTGTACCTGCCCTGAGAGAGTCCAATGGGACAGTGTCGTATAAAATCCACATTGTACCTGCTCTGAGAGTCTGATGTGACACTTTAGTATAAAATCCACATTGTACCTGCCCTGAGAGAGTCTGAAGTGACAGTGTCGTATAAAATCCGCGTTGTACCTGCCCTGAGAGAGTCTGATGTGACAGTTTAGTATAAAATCCACATTGTACCTGCCCTGAGAGAGTCTGATGTGACAGTGTCATATAAAATCCACATTGTACCTCCCTGAGAGAGTCTGATGTGACAGTGTCGTATAAAATCCACATTGTACCTGTCCTGAGAGAGTCTGATGTGACAGTGTCGTATAAAATCCACATTGTATCTCCCTGAGAGAGTCCAATGGGACAGTGTTGCATAAAATCCACATTGTACCTGCTCTGAGAGTGTCTGATGGGACAGTGTCGTATAAATTCCACATTGTACCTGCTCTGAGAGAGTCTGATGTGACAGTTTAGTATAAAATCCACATTGCACCTGCCCTGAGAGAGTCTGATGTGACAGTGTCGTATAAAATCGACATTATACCTGCCCTGAGAGAGTCCAATGGGACAGTGTCGTATACAATCCATATTGTACCTGTTCTGAGAGAGTCTGATGGGACAGTGTCGTATAAAATCCACATTGTACCTGCCCTGACAGAGTCTGATGTGATAGTGTCGTATAAAATCCACATTGTACCTGCCCTGAGAGAGTCCAATGGGACAGTGTCGTATAAAATCCACATTGTACCTGCCCTGAGAGAGTCTGATGCGACGGTGTCGTTTAAAATCCACATTGTACCTGCCCTGAGAGAGTCCAATGGGGCAGTGTCGTATGAAATCCACATTGTACCTGCCCTGAGAGTGTCTGATGTCACAGTGTCCTATAAAATCCACATTGTACCTGCCCTGAGAGAGTCCGATGTGACAGTATCGTATAAAATCCACATTGTACCTGCCCTGAGAGAGTCTGATGTGACAGTGTCGTATAAAATCGACATTATACCTGCCCTGAGAGAGTCGAATGGGACAGTGTCGTATAAAATCCATATTGTAACTGCTCTGAGAGAGTCTGATGTGACAGTGCCGTATAAAATCCACATTGTACCTGCCCTGAGAGAGTCTGATGTGACAGTGTCGTATTAAATCCACATTGTGCCTGCCCTGAGTGAGTCTGATGTGACAGTGTCGTATAAAATCCACATTGAACCTGTCCTGACAGACTCTGATGTGACAGTTTAGTATAAAATCCACATTGTACCTGCCCTGAGAGTGTCTCATGGGACAATGCCGTATAAAATCCACATTGTACCTGCCCTGAGAGAGTCTGATGTGACAGTGTCGTATAAAATCCACATTGTACCTGCCCTGAGAGAGTCTGATGGGACAGTTTAGTATAAAATCCACATTGTACCTGCCCTGAGAGAGTCTGATGGGACAGTGTCGTGTAAAATCCACATTGTACCTGCTCTGAGAGTGTCTCATGGGACAGTGTCGTATAAAATCCACATTGTACCTGCCCTGAGAGAGTCTGATGTGACAGTGTCGTATAATATCCGCATTGTACCTGCCCTGAGAGAGTCTGATTGGACAGTGTCGTATAAAATCCACATTGTACCTGCTCTGAGAGAGTCTGATGTGACAGTTTAGTATATAATCCACATTGTACGTGCCCTGAGAGAGTCTGATGTGACAGTGTCGTACAAAATCCACATTGTTCCTGCCCTGAGAGAGTCCAATGGGACAGTGTCGTATAAAATCCACATTGTACATGCCCTGAGAGAGTCTGATGTGACAGTTTAGTATAAAATCGACATTGTACCTGCCCTGAGAGAGTCTGATGTGACAGTGTCGTATAAAATCCAGATTGTATCTCCCTGAGAGAGTCCAATGGGACAGTGTTGCATAAAACCCACATTGTACCTGCTCTGAGAGTGTCTGATGGGACAGTGTCGTATAAATTCCACATTCTACCTGCTCTGAGAGAGTTTGATGGGACAGTTTAGTATAAAATCCGCATTGTACCTGCCCTGAGAGTGTCTGATGTGACAGTTTAGTATAAAATCCACATTGTACCTGCCCTGAGAGAGTCCAATGGGACAGTGTCGTATAAAATCCACATTGTACCTGCCCTGAGAGAGTCTGATGGGACAGTGTTGTATGAAATCCACATTGTAGCTGCCCTGAGAGAGTCTGATGTGACAGTGTCGTATAAAATCCACATTGTACCTGCCCTGAGAGAGTCCAATGGGACAGTGTCGTATAAAATCCACGTTGTACCTGCCCTGAGAGAGTCTGATGGGACAGTGTCGTATAAAATCCACATTGTACCTGCCCTGAGAGAGTGTGATGGGACAGTGTCGTATAAAATCCACATTGTACCTGCCCTGAGAGAGTCCAATGGGACAGTGTCGTATAAAATCCACATTGTACCTGCTCTGAGAGACTCTGATGGGACAGTGTCGAATAAAATCCACATTGTACCTGCCCTGAGAGTGTCTGATGTGACCGTGTCGTATAAAATCCGCATTGTACCTGCTCTGAGAGAGTCTGATGGGAAAGTGTCGTATAAAATCCACATTGTACCTGCACTGAGAGAGTCTGATGTGACAGTTTAGTATAAAATCCACATTCTACCTGCCCTGAGAGAGTCTGATGTGACAGTGTCGTAAAAAATCCACATTGTACCTGCCCTGAGAGAGTCTGATGGGACAGTTTAGTATAAAATCCACATTGTACCTGCCCTGAGAGAGTCTGATGGGACAGTGTCGTGTAAAATCCACATTGTACCTGCTCTGAGAGAGTCTGATGTGACAGTGTCGTATAAAATCCACATCGTACCTGCCCTGAGAGAGTCTGATGTGACAGTGTCGTATAAAATCCACATTGTACCTGCCCTGAGAGAGTCTGATGTGACAGTTTAGTATAAAATCCACATTGTACCTGCCCTGAGAGAGTCCAATGGGACAGTGTTGCATAAAATCCACATTGTACCTGCTCTGAGAGTGTCTGATGGGACAGTGTCGTATAAATTCCACATTCTACCTGCTCTGAGAGAGTCTGATGTGACAGTTTAGTATAAAATCCACATTGTACCTGCCCTGAGAGAGTCTGATGTGACAGTTTAGTATAAAATCGACATTATACCTGCCCTGAGAGAGTCCAATGGGACAGTGTCGTATAAAATCCATATTGTACCTGCTCTGAGAGAGTCTGATGTGACAGTGTCGTATAAAATCCACATTGTACCTGCCCTGAGTGAGTCCAATGGGACAGTGTCGTGTAAAATCCACATTGTACCTGCGCTGAGAGAGTCTGATGTGACAGTTTAGTATAAATTCCACATTGTACCTGCCCTGAGAGAGTCTGATGTGACAGTGTCGTATAAAATCCACATTGTGCCTGCCCTGAGTGAGTCTGATGTGACAGTGTCGTATAAAATCCACATTGAACCTGTCCTGACAGAGTCTGATGTGACAGTTTAGTATAAAATCCACATTGTACCTGCCCTGAGAGTGTCTCATGGGACAATGCCGTATAAAATCCACATTGTAGCTGCCCTGAGAGAGTCTGATGTGACAGTGTCGTATAAAATCCACATTGTACCTGCCCTGAGAGAGTGCAATGGGACAGTGTCGTATAAAATCCACATTGTACCTGCCCTGAGAGAGTCTGATGGGACAGTTTAGTATAAAATCCACATTGTACCTGCCCTGAGAGAGTCTGATTGGACAGTGTCGTATAAAATCCACATTGTACCTGCTCTGACAGAGTCTGATGTGACAGTTTAGTACATAATCCACATTGTACGTGCCCTGAGAGAGTCTGATGTGACAGTGTCGTACAAAATCCACATTGTTCCTGCCCTGAGAGAGTCCAATGGGACAGTGTCGTATAAAATCCACGTCGTGCCTTCTCTGAGAGAGTCTGATGTGACAGTTTAGTATGAAATCCGCATTGTTCCTGCCCTGAGAGAGTCCAATGGGACAGTGTCGTATAAAATCCCCATTGTACCTGCTCTGAGAGAGTCTGATGTGACAGTTTAGTATAAAATCCACATTGTACCTGCCCTGAGAGAGTCTGATATGACAGTTTTGTATAAAATCCACATTGTACATGCCCTGAGAGAGTCTGATGTGACAGTTTAGTATAAAATCCACATTGTACCTGCCCTGAGAGAGTCTGATGTGACAGTGTCGTATAAAATCCACATTGTACATGCCCTGAGAGAGTCTGATGTGACAGTTTAGTATAAAATCCACATTGTACCTACCCTGAGAGAGTCTGATGTGACAGTGTCGTATAAAATCTACATTGTACCTGCCCTGAGTGAGTCTGATGTGAGAGTGTCGCATAAAATCCACATTGTACCTGCCCTGAGAGAGTCTGATGGGACAGTGTCGTATAAAATCCACATTGTACCTGTCCTGAGAGAGTCTGATGTGACAGTTTAGTATAAAATCCACATTGTACCTGCCCTGAGAGAGTCTGATGTGACAGTGTCGTATAAAATCCACATTGTACCTGCCCTGAGAGAATGCAATGGGACAGTGTCGTATAAAATCCACATTGTACCTGCCCTGAGAGAGTCTGATGGGACAGTTTAGTATAAAATCCACATTGTACCTGTCCTGAGAGAGTGTGATGGGACAGTGTCGTGTAAAATCCACATTGTACCTACTCTGAGAGTGTCTCATGGGACAGTGTCGTATAAAATCCACATTGTACCTGCCCTGAGAGAGTCTGATGTGACAGTGTCGTATAATATCCACATTGTACCTGCCCTGAGAGAGTCCAATGGGACATTGTCGTATAAAATCCACATCGTACCCGCCCTGAGAGAGTCTGATTGGACAGTGTCGTATAAAATCCACATTGTACCTGCTCTGAGAGAGTCTGATGTGACAGTTTAGTATAAAATCCACATTGTACCTGCCCTGTGTGAGTCCAATGGGACAGTGTCGTATAAAATCCCCATTGTACCTGCCCTGAGAGAGTCCAATGGGACAGTGTCGTATAAAGTCCACATTATACCTGCCCTGAGAGAGTCTGATGTGACAGTATCGTATAAAATCCACATTGTACCTGCCCTGAGAGAGTTTGATGGGACAGTTTAGTATAAAATCCACATTGTACCTGCCCTGAGAGAGTCCAATGGGACAGTGTCGTATAAAATCCACATTGTACCTGCCCTGAGAGAGACTGATGGGACAGTGTTGTATGAAATCCACATTGTAGCTGCCCTGAGAGAGTCTGATGTGACAGTTTAGTATAAAATCCACATTGTACCTGCCCTGAGAGAGTCCAATGTGACAGTGTCGTATAAAATCCACATTGTACCTGCCCTGAGAGAGTCCAATGGGACAGTGTCGAATAAAATCCAGATTGTACCTGCACTGAGAGAGTCCAATGGGACAGTCTCGTATAAAATCCACATTGTACCTGCCCTGAGAGAGTCTGATGGGACAGTGTCGTATAAAATCCACATTGTACCTGCTCTGAGAGACTCTGATGGGACAGTGTCAAATAAAATCCACATTGTACCTGCCCTGAGAGTGTCTGATGTGACCGTGTCGTATAAAATCCACATTGTACCTGCTCTGAGAGAGTCTAATGGGAAAGTGTCGTATAAAATCCACATTGTACCTGCACTGAGAGAGTCTGATGTGACAGTTTAGTATAAAATCCACATTCTACCTACCCTGAGAGAGTCTGATGTGACAGTGTCGTAAAAAATCCACATTGTACCTGCCCTGAGAGAGTCCAATGGGACAGTGTCGTATAAAATCCACATTGTACCTGCTCTGAGAGTCTGATGTGACACTTTAGTATAAAATCCACATTGTACCTGCCCTGAGAGAGTCTGAAGTGACAGTGTCGTATAAAATCCGCGTTGTACCTGCCCTGAGAGAGTCTGATGTGACAGTTTAGTATAAAATCCACATTGTACCTGCCCTGAGAGAGTCTGATGTGACAGTGTCATATAAAATGCACATTGTACCTCCCTGAGAGAGTCTGATGTGACAGTGTCGTATAAAATCCACATTGTACCTGTCCTGAGAGAGTCTGATGTGACAGTGTCGTATAAAATCCACATTGTATCTCCCTGAGAGAGTCTGATGGGACAGTGTCGTATAAAATCCACATTGTACCTGCTCTGAGAGTGTCTGATGGGACAGTGTCATATAAATTCCACATTGTACCTGCTCTGAGAGAGTCTGATGTGACAGTTTAGTATAAAATCCACATTGTACCTGCCCTGAGAGAGTCTGATGTGACAGTGTCATATAAAATCCACATTGTACCTGCCCTGAGAGAGTCTGATGTGACAGTGTCGTATAAAATCCACATTGTACCTGTCCTGAGGGAGTCTGATGTGATAGTTTAGTATAAAATCCACATTGTACCTGCTCTGAGAGAGTCTGATGTGACAGTTTAGTATAAAATCCACATTGTACCTGCCCTGAGAGAGTCCAATGGGATAGTGTCGTATAAAATCCACATTGTACCTGCCCTGAGAGAGTCTGATGTGACAGTGTCGTATAAAATCCACATTGTACCTGCTCTGAGAGAGTCTGATGGGACAGTGTCGAATAAAATCCACATTGTACATGCCCTGAGAGAGTCTGATGTGACAGTGTCGTATAATATCCACATTGTATCTCCCTGAGAGAGTCCAATGGGACAGTATTGCATAAAATCGACATTGTACCTGCTCTGGGAGTGTCTGATGGGACAGTGTCGTATAAATTCCACATTGTACCTGCTCTGAGAGAGTCTCATGTGACAGTTTAGTATAAAATCCACTTTGCACCTGCCCTGAGAGAGTCTGATGTGACAGTGTCGTATAAAATCGACATTATACCTGCCCTGAGAGAGTCCAATGGGACAGTGTCGTATACAATCCATATTGTACCTGCTCTGAGATAGGCTGATGTGACAGTGCCGTATAAAATCCACGTTGTACCTGCCCTGAGACAGTCTGATGTGACAGTGTCGTATAAAATCGACATTATACCTGCCCTGAGAGAGTCCGATGGGACAGTGTCGTATAAAATCCACATTGTACCTGTTCTGAGAGAGTCTGATGGGACAGTGTCGTATAAAATCCACATTGTACCTGTCCTGAGAGAGTCTGATGGGACAGTTTAGTATAAAATCCACATTGTACCAGCCCTGAGAGAGTGCAATGGGACAGTGTCGTATAAAATCCACATTGTACCTGCCCTCAGAGAGTCTGATGGGACAGTTTAGTATAAAATCCACATTGTACCTGCCCTGAGAGAGTCTGATGGGACAGTGTCGTGTAAAATCCACATTGTAACTGCTCTGAGAGAGTCTGATGTGAGAGTGCCGTATAAAATCCACATTATACCTGCCCTGAGAGAGTCTGATGTGACAGTATTGTATTAAATCCACATTGTACCTGCCCTGAGAGAGTCTGATGTGACAGTGTCGTATAAAATCCACATTGTACCTGCCCTGAGTGAGTCCAATGGGACAGTGTCGTGTAAAATCCACATTGTACCTGCGCTGAGAGAGTCTGATGTGACAGTTTAGTATAAATTCCACATTGTACCTGCCCTGAGAGAGTCTGATCTGACAGTGTCGTATAAAATCCACATTGTGCCTGCCCTGACTGAGTCTGATGTGACAGTGTCGTATAAAATCCACATTGAACCTGTCCTGACAGAGTCTGATGTGATAGTTTAGTATAAAATCCACATTGTACCTGCCCTGAGAGTGTCTCATGGGACAATGCCGTATAAAATCCACATTGTACCTGCTCTGAGAGTGTCTCATGGGACAGTGTCGTATAAAATCCACATTGTACCTGCCCTGAGAGAGTCTGATGTGACAGTGTCGTATAAAATCCACATTGTGCCTGCCCTGAGTGAGTCTGATGTGACAGTGTCGTATAAAATCCACATTGAACCTGTCCTGACAGAGTCTGATGTGACAGTTTAGTATAAAATCCACATTGTACCTGCCCTGAGAGTGTCTCATGGGACAATGCCGTATAAAATCCACATTGTACCTGCCCTGAGAGAGTCTGATGTGACAGTGTCGTTTAAAATCCACATTGTACCTGCCCTGAGAGAGTCTGATGGGACAGTTTAGTATAAAATCCACATTGTACCTGCCCTGAGAGAGTCTGATGTGACAGTTTAGTATAAAATCCACATTGTACCTGCCCTGAGAGAGTCTGATGTGACATTGTCGTATAAAATCCAGATTGTATCTCCCTGAGAGAGTCCAATGGGACAGTGTTGCATAAAATCCACATTGTACCTGCTCTGAGAGTGTCTGATGGGACAGTGTCGTATAAATTCCACATTCTACCTGCTCTGAGAGAGTCTGATGTGACAGTTTAGTATAAAATCCACATTGTACCTGCCCTGAGAGAGTCTGATGTGACAGTTTAGTATAAAATCGACATTATACCTGCCCTGAGAGAGTCCAATGGGACAGTGTCGTATAAAATCCATATTGTACCTGCTCTGAGAGAGTCTGATGTGACAGTGTCGTATAAAATCCACATTGTACCTGCCCTGAGTGAGTCCAATGGGACAGTGTCGTGTATAATCCACATTGTACCTGCGCTGAGAGAGTCTGATGTGACAGTTTAGTATAAATTCCACATTGTACCTGCCCTGAGAGAGTCTGATGTGACAGTGTCGTATAAAATCCACATTGTGCCTGCCCTGAGAGAGTCTGATGTGACAGTGTTGTATAAAATTCACATTATACCTGCTCTGACAGAGTCTGATATGACAGCTTTGTATAAAATCCACATTGTACCTGCTCTGAGAGAGTCTGATGGGACAGTGTCGAATAAAATCCACATTGTACCTGCCCAGAGAGAGTCCAATGGGACAGTGTCGTATAAAGTCCACATTATACCTGCCCTGAGAGAGTCTGATGTGACAGTATCGTATAAAATCCACATTGTACCTGCCCTGAGAGAGTTTGATGGGACAGTTTAGTATAAAATCCGCATTGTACCTGCCCTGAGAGTGTCTGATGTGACAGTTTAGTATAAAATCCACATTGTACCTGCCCTGAGAGAGTCCAATGGGACAGTGTCGTATAAAATCCACATTGTACCTGCCCTGAGAGAGTCTGATGGGACAGTGTTGTATGAAATCCACATTGTAGCTGCCCTGAGAGAGTCTGATGTGACAGTGTCGTATAAAATCCACATTGTACCTGCCCTGAGAGAGTCTGATGGGACAGTGTCCTATAAAATCCACATTGTACCTGCCCTGAGAGAGTCCAATGGGACAGTGTCGTATAAAATCCACATTGTACCTGCTCTGAGAGACTCTGATGGGACAGTGTCGAATAAAATCCACATTGTACCTGCTCTGAGAGAGTCTGATGGGAAAGTGTCGTATAAAATCCACATTGTACCTGCACTGAGAGAGTCTGATGTGACAGTTTAGTATAAAATCCACATTCTACCTGCCCTGAGAGAGTCTGATGTGACAGTGTCGTAAAAAATCCACATTGTACCTGCCCTGAGAGAGTCCAATGGGACAGTGTCGTATAAAATCCACATTGTACCTGCTCTGAGAGTCTGATGTGACACTTTAGTATAAAATCCACATTGTACCTGCCCTGAGAGAGTCTGAAGTGACAGTGTCGTATAAAATCCGCGTTGTACCTGCCCTGAGAGAGTCTGATGTGACAGTTTAGTATAAAATCCACATTGTACCTGCCCTGAGAGAGTCTGATGTGACAGTGTCATATAAAATCCACATTGTACCTCCCTGAGAGAGTCTGATGTGACAGTGTCGTATAAAATCCACATTGTACCTGTCCTGAGAGAGTCTGATGTGACAGTGTCGTATAAAATCCACATTGTATCTCCCTGAGAGAGTCCAATGGGACAGTGTTGCATAAAATCCACATTGTACCTGCTCTGAGAGTGTCTGATGGGACAGTGTCGTATAAATTCCACATTGTACCTGCTCTGAGAGAGTCTGATGTGACAGTTTAGTATAAAATCCACATTGCACCTGCCCTGAGAGAGTCAGATGTGACAGTGTCGTATAAAATCGACATTATACCTGGCCTGAGAGAGTCCAATGGGACAGTGTCGTATACAATCCATATTGTACCTGTTCTCAGAGAGTCTGATGGGACAGTGTCGTATAAAATCCACATTGTACCTGCCCTGACAGAGTCTGATGTGATAGTGTCGTATAAAATCCACATTGTACCTGCCCTGAGAGAGTCCAATGGGACAGTGTCGTATAAAATCCACATTGTACCTGCCCTGAGAGAGTCTGATGGGACGGTGTCGTATAAAATCCACTTTGTCCCTGCCCTGAGAGAGTCTGATGTGACAGTGTCGTTTAAAATCCACATTGTACCTGCCCTGAGAGAGTCCAATGGGACAGTGTCGTATGAAATCCACATTGTACCTGCCCTGAGAGAGTCTGATGTCACAGTGTCCTATAAAATCCACATTGTACCTGCCCTGAGAGAGTCTGATGTGACAGTATCGTATAAAATCCACATTGTACCTGCCCTGAGAGAGTCTGATGTGACAGTGTCGTATAAAATCGACATTATACCTGCCCTGAGAGAGTCGAATGGGACAGTGTCGTATAAAATCCATATTGTAACTGCTCTGAGAGAGTCTGATGTGACAGTGCCGTATAAAATCCACATTGTACCTGCCCTGAGAGAGTCTGATGTGACAGTATTGTATTAAATCCACATTGTACCTGCCCTGAGAGAGTCTGATGTGACAGTGTCGTATAAAATCCACATTTTACCTGCCCTGAGTGAGTCCAATGGGACAGTGTCGTGTAAAATCCACATTGTACCTGCGCTGAGAGAGTCTGATGTGACAGTTTAGTATAAATTCCACATTGTACCTGCCCTGAGAGTGTCTCATGGGACAATGCCGTATAAAATCCACATTGTACCTGCCCTGAGAGAGTCTGATGTGACAGTGTCGTATAAAATCCACATTGTACCTGCCCTGAGAGAGTCTGATGGGACAGTTTAGTATAAAATCCACATTGTACCTGCCCTGAGAGAGTCTGATGGGACAGTGTCGTGTAAAATCCACATTGTACCTGCTCTGAGAGTGTCTCATGGGACAGTGTCGTATAAAATCCACATTGTACCTGCCCTGAGAGAGTCTGATGTGACAGTGTCGTATAATATCCGCATTGTACCTGCCCTGAGAGAGTCTGATTGGACAGTGTCGTATAAAATCCACATTGTACCTGCTCTGAGAGAGTCTGATGTGACAGTTTAGTATATAATCCACATTGTACGTGCCCTGAGAGAGTCTGATGTGACAGTGTCGTACAAAATCCACATTGTTCCTGCCCTGAGAGAGTCCAATGGGACAGTGTCGTATAAAATCCACATTGTACATACCCTGAGAGAGTCTGATGTGACAGTTTAGTATAAAATCGACATTGTACCTGCCCTGAGAGAGTCTGATGTGACAGTGTCGTATAAAATCCAGATTGTATCTCCCTGAGAGAGTCCAATGGGACAGTGTTGCATAAAACCCACATTGTACCTGCTCTGAGAGTGTCTGATGGGACAGTGTCGTATAAATTCCACATTCTACCTGCTCTGAGAGAGTTTGATGGGACAGTTTAGTATAAAATCCGCATTGTACCTGCCCTGAGAGTGTCTGATGTGACAGTTTAGTATAAAATCCACATTGTACCTGCCCTGAGAGAGTCCAATGGGACAGTGTCGTATAAAATCCACATTGTACCTGCCCTGAGAGAGTCTGATGGGACAGTGTTGTATGAAATCCACATTGTAGCTGCCCTGAGAGAGTCTGATGTGACAGTGTCGTATAAAATCCACATTGTACCTGCCCTGAGAGAGTCTGATGGGACAGTGTCCTATAAAATCCACATTGTACCTGCCCTGAGAGAGTCCAATGGGACAGTGTCGTATAAAATCCACATTGTACCTGCTCTGAGAGACTCTGATGGGACAGTGTCGAATAAAATCCACATTGTACCTGCCCTGAGAGTGTCTGATGTGACCGTGTCGTATAAAATCCGCATTGTACCTGCTCTGAGAGAGTCTGATGGGAAAGTGTCGTATAAAATCCACATTGTACCTGCACTGAGAGAGTCTGATGTGACAGTTTAGTATAAAATCCACATTCTACCTGCCCTGAGAGAGTCTGATGTGACAGTGTCGTAAAAAATCCACATTGTACCTGCCCTGAGAGAGTCCAATGGGACAGTGTCGTATAAAATCCACATTGTACCTGCTCTGAGAGTCTGATGTGACACTTTAGTATAAAATCCACATTGTACCTGCCCTGAGAGAGTCTGAAGTGACAGTGTCGTATAAAATCCGCGTTGTACCTGCCCTGAGAGAGTCTGATGTGACAGTTTAGTATAAAATCCACATTGTACCTGCCCTGAGAGAGTCTGATGTGACAGTGTCATATAAAATCCACATTGTACCTCCCTGAGAGAGTCTGATGTGACAGTGTCGTATAAAATCCACATTGTACCTGTCCTGAGAGAGTCTGATGTGACAGTGTCGTATAAAATCCACATTGTATCTCCCTGAGAGAGTCCAATGGGACAGTGTTGCATAAAATCCACATTGTACCTGCTCTGAGAGTGTCTGATGGGACAGTGTCGTATAAATTCCACATTGTACCTGCTCTGAGAGAGTCTGATGTGACAGTTTAGTATAAAATCCACATTGCACCTGCCCTGAGAGAGTCTGATGTGACAGTGTCGTATAAAATCGACATTATACCTGCCCTGAGAGAGTCCAATGGGACAGTGTCGTATACAATCCATATTGTACCTGTTCTGAGAGAGTCTGATGGGACAGTGTCGTATAAAATCCACATTGTACCTGCCCTGACAGAGTCTGATGTGATAGTGTCGTATAAAATCCACATTGTACCTGCCCTGAGAGAGTCCAATGGGACAGTGTCGTATAAAATCCACATTGTACCTGCCCTGAGAGAGTCTGATGCGACGGTGTCGTTTAAAATCCACATTGTACCTGCCCTGAGAGAGTCCAATGGGGCAGTGTCGTATGAAATCCACATTGTACCTGCCCTGAGAGTGTCTGATGTCACAGTGTCCTATAAAATCCACATTGTACCTGCCCTGAGAGAGTCCGATGTGACAGTATCGTATAAAATCCACATTGTACCTGCCCTGAGAGAGTCTGATGTGACAGTGTCGTATAAAATCGACATTATACCTGCCCTGAGAGAGTCGAATGGGACAGTGTCGTATAAAATCCATATTGTAACTGCTCTGAGAGAGTCTGATGTGACAGTGCCGTATAAAATCCACATTGTACCTGCCCTGAGAGAGTCTGATGTGACAGTGTCGTATTAAATCCACATTGTGCCTGCCCTGAGTGAGTCTGATGTGACAGTGTCGTATAAAATCCACATTGAACCTGTCCTGACAGACTCTGATGTGACAGTTTAGTATAAAATCCACATTGTACCTGCCCTGAGAGTGTCTCATGGGACAATGCCGTATAAAATCCACATTGTACCTGCCCTGAGAGAGTCTGATGTGACAGTGTCGTATAAAATCCACATTGTACCTGCCCTGAGAGAGTCTGATGGGACAGTTTAGTATAAAATCCACATTGTACCTGCCCTGAGAGAGTCTGATGGGACAGTGTCGTGTAAAATCCACATTGTACCTGCTCTGAGAGTGTCTCATGGGACAGTGTCGTATAAAATCCACATTGTACCTGCCCTGAGAGAGTCTGATGTGACAGTGTCGTATAATATCCGCATTGTACCTGCCCTGAGAGAGTCTGATTGGACAGTGTCGTATAAAATCCACATTGTACCTGCTCTGAGAGAGTCTGATGTGACAGTTTAGTATATAATCCACATTGTACGTGCCCTGAGAGAGTCTGATGTGACAGTGTCGTACAAAATCCACATTGTTCCTGCCCTGAGAGAGTCCAATGGGACAGTGTCGTATAAAATCCACATTGTACATGCCCTGAGAGAGTCTGATGTGACAGTTTAGTATAAAATCGACATTGTACCTGCCCTGAGAGAGTCTGATGTGACAGTGTCGTATAAAATCCAGATTGTATCTCCCTGAGAGAGTCCAATGGGACAGTGTTGCATAAAACCCACATTGTACCTGCTCTGAGAGTGTCTGATGGGACAGTGTCGTATAAATTCCACATTCTACCTGCTCTGAGAGAGTTTGATGGGACAGTTTAGTATAAAATCCGCATTGTACCTGCCCTGAGAGTGTCTGATGTGACAGTTTAGTATAAAATCCACATTGTACCTGCCCTGAGAGAGTCCAATGGGACAGTGTCGTATAAAATCCACATTGTACCTGCCCTGAGAGAGTCTGATGGGACAGTGTTGTATGAAATCCACATTGTAGCTGCCCTGAGAGAGTCTGATGTGACAGTGTCGTATAAAATCCACATTGTACCTGCCCTGAGAGAGTCCAATGGGACAGTGTCGTATAAAATCCACGTTGTACCTGCCCTGAGAGAGTCTGATGGGACAGTGTCGTATAAAATCCACATTGTACCTGCCCTGAGAGAGTGTGATGGGACAGTGTCGTATAAAATCCACATTGTACCTGCCCTGAGAGAGTCCAATGGGACAGTGTCGTATAAAATCCACATTGTACCTGCTCTGAGAGACTCTGATGGGACAGTGTCGAATAAAATCCACATTGTACCTGCCCTGAGAGTGTCTGATGTGACCGTGTCGTATAAAATCCGCATTGTACCTGCTCTGAGAGAGTCTGATGGGAAAGTGTCGTATAAAATCCACATTGTACCTGCACTGAGAGAGTCTGATGTGACAGTTTAGTATAAAATCCACATTCTACCTGCCCTGAGAGAGTCTGATGTGACAGTGTCGTAAAAAATCCACATTGTACCTGCCCTGAGAGAGTCTGATGGGACAGTTTAGTATAAAATCCACATTGTACCTGCCCTGAGAGAGTCTGATGGGACAGTGTCGTGTAAAATCCACATTGTACCTGCTCTGAGAGAGTCTGATGTGACAGTGTCGTATAAAATCCACATCGTACCTGCCCTGAGAGAGTCTGATGTGACAGTGTCGTATAAAATCCACATTGTACCTGCCCTGAGAGAGTCTGATGTGACAGTTTAGTATAAAATCCACATTGTACCTGCCCTGAGAGAGTCCAATGGGACAGTGTTGCATAAAATCCACATTGTACCTGCTCTGAGAGTGTCTGATGGGACAGTGTCGTATAAATTCCACATTCTACCTGCTCTGAGAGAGTCTGATGTGACAGTTTAGTATAAAATCCACATTGTACCTGCCCTGAGAGAGTCTGATGTGACAGTTTAGTATAAAATCGACATTATACCTGCCCTGAGAGAGTCCAATGGGACAGTGTCGTATAAAATCCATATTGTACCTGCTCTGAGAGAGTCTGATGTGACAGTGTCGTATAAAATCCACATTGTACCTGCCCTGAGTGAGTCCAATGGGACAGTGTCGTGTAAAATCCACATTGTACCTGCGCTGAGAGAGTCTGATGTGACAGTTTAGTATAAATTCCACATTGTACCTGCCCTGAGAGAGTCTGATGTGACAGTGTCGTATAAAATCCACATTGTGCCTGCCCTGAGTGAGTCTGATGTGACAGTGTCGTATAAAATCCACATTGAACCTGTCCTGACAGAGTCTGATGTGACAGTTTAGTATAAAATCCACATTGTACCTGCCCTGAGAGTGTCTCATGGGACAATGCCGTATAAAATCCACATTGTAGCTGCCCTGAGAGAGTCTGATGTGACAGTGTCGTATAAAATCCACATTGTACCTGCCCTGAGAGAGTGCAATGGGACAGTGTCGTATAAAATCCACATTGTACCTGCCCTGAGAGAGTCTGATGGGACAGTTTAGTATAAAATCCACATTGTACCTGCCCTGAGAGAGTCTGATTGGACAGTGTCGTATAAAATCCACATTGTACCTGCTCTGACAGAGTCTGATGTGACAGTTTAGTACATAATCCACATTGTACGTGCCCTGAGAGAGTCTGATGTGACAGTGTCGTACAAAATCCACATTGTTCCTGCCCTGAGAGAGTCCAATGGGACAGTGTCGTATAAAATCCACGTCGTGCCTTCTCTGAGAGAGTCTGATGTGACAGTTTAGTATGAAATCCGCATTGTTCCTGCCCTGAGAGAGTCCAATGGGACAGTGTCGTATAAAATCCCCATTGTACCTGCTCTGAGAGAGTCTGATGTGACAGTTTAGTATAAAATCCACATTGTACCTGCCCTGAGAGAGTCTGATATGACAGTTTTGTATAAAATCCACATTGTACATGCCCTGAGAGAGTCTGATGTGACAGTTTAGTATAAAATCCACATTGTACCTGCCCTGAGAGAGTCTGATGTGACAGTGTCGTATAAAATCCACATTGTACATGCCCTGAGAGAGTCTGATGTGACAGTTTAGTATAAAATCCACATTGTACCTACCCTGAGAGAGTCTGATGTGACAGTGTCGTATAAAATCTACATTGTACCTGCCCTGAGTGAGTCTGATGTGAGAGTGTCGCATAAAATCCACATTGTACCTGCCCTGAGAGAGTCTGATGGGACAGTGTCGTATAAAATCCACATTGTACCTGTCCTGAGAGAGTCTGATGTGACAGTTTAGTATAAAATCCACATTGTACCTGCCCTGAGAGAGTCTGATGTGACAGTGTCGTATAAAATCCACATTGTACCTGCCCTGAGAGAATGCAATGGGACAGTGTCGTATAAAATCCACATTGTACCTGCCCTGAGAGAGTCTGATGGGACAGTTTAGTATAAAATCCACATTGTACCTGTCCTGAGAGAGTGTGATGGGACAGTGTCGTGTAAAATCCACATTGTACCTACTCTGAGAGTGTCTCATGGGACAGTGTCGTATAAAATCCACATTGTACCTGCCCTGAGAGAGTCTGATGTGACAGTGTCGTGTAATATCCACATTGTACCTGCCCTGAGAGAGTCCAATGGGACATTGTCGTATAAAATCCACATCGTACCCGCCCTGAGAGAGTCTGATTGGACAGTGTCGTATAAAATCCACATTGTACCTGCTCTGAGAGAGTCTGATGTGACAGTTTAGTATAAAATCCACATTGTACCTGCCCTGTGTGAGTCCAATGGGACAGTGTCGTATAAAATCCCCATTGTACCTGCCCTGAGAGAGTCCAATGGGACAGTGTCGTATAAAGTCCACATTATACCTGCCCTGAGAGAGTCTGATGTGACAGTATCGTATAAAATCCACATTGTACCTGCCCTGAGAGAGTTTGATGGGACAGTTTAGTATAAAATCCACATTGTACCTGCCCTGAGAGAGTCCAATGGGACAGTGTCGTATAAAATCCACATTGTACCTGCCCTGAGAGAGACTGATGGGACAGTGTTGTATGAAATCCACATTGTAGCTGCCCTGAGAGAGTCTGATGTGACAGTTTAGTATAAAATCCACATTGTACCTGCCCTGAGAGAGTCCAATGTGACAGTGTCGTATAAAATCCACATTGTACCTGCCCTGAGAGAGTCCAATGGGACAGTGTCGAATAAAATCCAGATTGTACCTGCACTGAGAGAGTCCAATGGGACAGTCTCGTATAAAATCCACATTGTACCTGCCCTGAGAGAGTCTGATGGGACAGTGTCGTATAAAATCCACATTGTACCTGCTCTGAGAGACTCTGATGGGACAGTGTCAAATAAAATCCACATTGTACCTGCCCTGAGAGTGTCTGATGTGACCGTGTCGTATAAAATCCACATTGTACCTGCTCTGAGAGAGTCTAATGGGAAAGTGTCGTATAAAATCCACATTGTACCTGCACTGAGAGAGTCTGATGTGACAGTTTAGTATAAAATCCACATTCTACCTACCCTGAGAGAGTCTGATGTGACAGTGTCGTAAAAAATCCACATTGTACCTGCCCTGAGAGAGTCCAATGGGACAGTGTCGTATAAAATCCACATTGTACCTGCTCTGAGAGTCTGATGTGACACTTTAGTATAAAATCCACATTGTACCTGCCCTGAGAGAGTCTGAAGTGACAGTGTCGTATAAAATCCGCGTTGTACCTGCCCTGAGAGAGTCTGATGTGACAGTTTAGTATAAAATCCACATTGTACCTGCCCTGAGAGAGTCTGATGTGACAGTGTCATATAAAATGCACATTGTACCTCCCTGAGAGAGTCTGATGTGACAGTGTCGTATAAAATCCACATTGTACCTGTCCTGAGAGAGTCTGATGTGACAGTGTCGTATAAAATCCACATTGTATCTCCCTGAGAGAGTCTGATGGGACAGTGTCGTATAAAATCCACATTGTACCTGCTCTGAGAGTGTCTGATGGGACAGTGTCATATAAATTCCACATTGTACCTGCTCTGAGAGAGTCTGATGTGACAGTTTAGTATAAAATCCACATTGTACCTGCCCTGAGAGAGTCTGATGTGACAGTGTCATATAAAATCCACATTGTACCTGCCCTGAGAGAGTCTGATGTGACAGTGTCGTATAAAATCCACATTGTACCTGTCCTGAGGGAGTCTGATGTGATAGTTTAGTATAAAATCCACATTGTACCTGCTCTGAGAGAGTCTGATGTGACAGTTTAGTATAAAATCCACATTGTACCTGCCCTGAGAGAGTCCAATGGGATAGTGTCGTATAAAATCCACATTGTACCTGCCCTGAGAGAGTCTGATGTGACAGTGTCGTATAAAATCCACATTGTACCTGCTCTGAGAGAGTCTGATGGGACAGTGTCGAATAAAATCCACATTGTACATGCCCTGAGAGAGTCTGATGTGACAGTGTCGTATAAAATCCACATTGTATCTCCCTGAGAGAGTCCAATGGGACAGTATTGCATAAAATCGACATTGTACCTGCTCTGGGAGTGTCTGATGGGACAGTGTCGTATAAATTCCACATTGTACCTGCTCTGAGAGAGTCTCATGTGACAGTTTAGTATAAAATCCACTTTGCACCTGCCCTGAGAGAGTCTGATGTGACAGTGTCGTATAAAATCGACATTATACCTGCCCTGAGAGAGTCCAATGGGACAGTGTCGTATACAATCCATATTGTACCTGCTCTGAGATAGTCTGATGTGACAGTGCCGTATAAAATCCACGTTGTACCTGCCCTGAGACAGTCTGATGTGACAGTGTCGTATAAAATCGACATTATACCTGCCCTGAGAGAGTCCGATGGGACAGTGTCGTATAAAATCCACATTGTACCTGTTCTGAGAGAGTCTGATGGGACAGTGTCGTATAAAATCCACATTCTACCTGCCCTGAGAGAGTCTGATGTGACAGTTTAGTATAAAATCCACATTGTACCTGTCCTGAGAGAGTCTGATGGGACAGTTTAGTATAAAATCCACATTGTACCAGCCCTGAGAGAGTGCAATGGGACAGTGTCGTATAAAATCCACATTGTACCTGCCCTCAGAGAGTCTGATGGGACAGTTTAGTATAAAATCCACATTGTACCTGCCCTGAGAGAGTCTGATGGGACAGTGTCGTGTAAAATCCACATTGTACCTGCTCTGAGAGAGTCTGATGTGACAGTGTCGTATAAAATCCACATTGTACCTGCTCTGAGAGAGTCTGATGTGACAGTTTAGTATAAAATCCACATTGTACCTGCCCTGAGAGAGTCCAATGGGACAGTGTCGTATAAAATCCACATTGTACCTGCTCTGAGAGAGTCTGAAGGGACAGTGTCGTATAAAATCGACATTATACCTGCCCTGAGAGAGTCCAATGGGACAGTGTCGTATACAATCCATATTGTACCTGCTCTGAGAGAGTCTGATGTGACAATTTAGTATAAAATCCACATTGTACCTGCCCTGAGAGAGTCTGATGTGACAGTGTCGTATAAAATCGACATTATACCTGCCCTGAGAGAGTCCGATGGGACAGTGTCGTATAAAATCCACATTGTACCAGCCCTGAGAGAGTCTGATGGGACAGTGTCGTATAAAATCCACATTGTACCTTCCCTGAGAGAGTCTGATGTCACAGTTTAGTATAAAATCCACATTGTACCTGCCCTGAGAGAGTCTGATGTGACAGTTTAGCATAAAATCCACATTGTACCTGCCCTGAGAGAGTCCAATGGGAGAGTGTCGTATAAAATCCACATTGTACCTGCCCTGAGAGAGTCTGATGTCACAGTTTAGTATGAAATCCACATTGTACCTGCCCTGAGAGAGTCTGATGTCACAGTTTAGTATGAAATCCACATTGTACCTGCCCTGAGAGAGTCTGATGTGACAGTTTAGCATAAAATCCACATTGTACCTGCCCTGAGAGAGTCCAATGGGAGAGTGTCGTATAAAATCCACATTGTACCTGCCCTGAGAGAGTCTGATGTGACAGTTTAGTATAAAATCCACATTGTACCTGCCCTGAGAGAGTCTGATGTGACAGTGTCGTATAAAATCCACATTGTACATGCCCTGAGAGAGTCTGATGTGACAGTTTAGTATAAAATCCACATTGTACCTACCCTGAGAGAGTCTGATGTGACAGTGTCGTATAAAATCTACATTTTACCTGCCCTGAGTGAGTCTGATGTGACAGTGTCGTATAAAATCCACATTGTACCTGCCCTGAGAGAGTCTGATGGGACAGTGTCGTATAAAATCCACATTGTACCTGTCCTGAGAGAGTCTGATGTGACAGTTTAGTATAAAATCCACATTGTACCTGCCCTGAGAGAGTCTGATGTGACAGTGTCGTATAAAATCCACATTGTACCTGCCCTGAGAGAATGCAATGGGACAGTGTCGTATAAAATCCACATTGTACCTGCCCTGAGAGAGTCTGATGTGACAGTTTAGTATAAAATCCACATTGTACCTGTCCTGAGAGAGTCTGATGGGACAGTGTCGTGTAAAATCCACATTGTACCTGCCCTGAGAGAGTCTGATGTGACAGTGTCGTATAAAATCCACATTGTACCTGCCCTGAGTGAGTCCAATGGGACAGTGTCGTGTAAAATCCACATTGTACCTGCGCTGAGAGAGTCTGATGTGACAGTTTAGTATAAATTCCACATTGTACCTGCCCTGAGAGAGTCTGATCTGACAGTGTCGTATAAAATCCACATTGTGCCTGCCCTGACTGAGTCTGATGTGACAGTGTCGTATAAAATCCACATTGAACCTATCCTGACAGAGTCTGATGTGATAGTTTAGTATAAAATCCACATTGTACCTGCCCTGAGAGTGTCTCATGGGACAATGCCGTATAAAATCCACATTGTACCTGCCCTGAGAGAGTCTGATGTGACAGTGTCGTATAAAATCCACATTGTACCTGCCCTGAGAGAGTCTGATGGGACAGTTTAGTATAAAATCCACATTGTACCTGCCCTGAGAGAGTCTGATGGGACAGTGTCGTGTAAAATCCACATTGTACCTGCTCTGAGAGTGTCTCATGGGACAGTGTCGTATAAAATCCACATTGTACCTGCCCTGAGAGAGTCTGATGTGACAGTGTCGTATAAAATCCACATTGTGCCTGCCCTGAGTGAGTCTGATGTGACAGTGTCGTATAAAATCCACATTGAACCTGTCCTGACAGAGTCTGATGTGACAGTTTAGTATAAAATCCACATTGTACCTGCCCTGAGAGTGTCTCATGGGACAATGCCGTATAAAATCCACATTGTACCTGCCCTGAGAGAGTCTGATGTGACAGTGTCGTTTAAAATCCACATTGTACCTGCCCTGAGAGAGTCTGATGGGACAGTTTAGTATAAAATCCACATTGTACCTGCCCTGAGAGAGTCTGATGTGACAGTTTAGTATAAAATCCACATTGTACCTGCCCTGAGAGAGTCTGATGTGACAGTGTCGTATAAAATCCAGATTGTATCTCCCTGAGAGAGTCCAATGGGACAGTGTTGCATAAAATCCACATTGTACCTGCTCTGAGAGTGTCTGATGGGACAGTGTCGTATAAATTCCACATTCTACCTGCTCTGAGAGAGTCTGATGTGACAGTTTAGTATAAAATCCACATTGTACCTGCCCTGAGAGAGTCTGATGTGACAGTTTAGTATAAAATCGACATTATACCTGCCCTGAGAGAGTCCAATGGGACAGTGTCGTATAAAATCCATATTGTACCTGCTCTGAGAGAGTCTGATGTGACAGTGTCGTATAAAATCCACATTGTACCTGCCCTGAGTGAGTCCAATGGGACAGTGTCGTGTATAATCCACATTGTACCTGCGCTGAGAGAGTCTGATGTGACAGTTTAGTATAAATTCCACATTGTACCTGCCCTGAGAGAGTCTGATGTGACAGTGTCGTATAAAATCCACATTGTGCCTGCCCTGAGAGAGTCTGATGTGACAGTGTTGTATAAAATTCACATTATACCTGCTCTGACAGAGTCTGATATGACAGTTTTGTATAAAATCCACATTGTACCTGCTCTGAGAGAGTCTGATGGGACAGTGTCGAATAAAATCCACATTGTACCTGCCCAGAGAGAGTCCAATGGGACAGTGTCGTATAAAGTCCACATTATACCTGCCCTGAGAGAGTCTGATGTGACAGTATCGTATAAAATCCACATTGTACCTGCCCTGAGAGAGTTTGATGGGACAGTTTAGTATAAAATCCGCATTGTACCTGCCCTGAGAGTGTCTGATGTGACAGTTTAGTATAAAATCCACATTGTACCTGCCCTGAGAGAGTCCAATGGGACAGTGTCGTATAAAATCCACATTGTACCTGCCCTGAGAGAGTCTGATGGGACAGTGTTGTATGAAATCCACATTGTAGCTGCCCTGAGAGAGTCTGATGTGACAGTGTCGTATAAAATCCACATTGTACCTGCCCTGAGAGAGTCTGATGGGACAGTGTCCTATAAAATCCACATTGTACCTGCCCTGAGAGAGTCCAATGGGACAGTGTCGTATAAAATCCACATTGTACCTGCTCTGAGAGACTCTGATGGGACAGTGTCGAATAAAATCCACATTGTACCTGCTCTGAGAGAGTCTGATGGGAAAGTGTCGTATAAAATCCACATTGTACCTGCACTGAGAGAGTCTGATGAGACAGTTTAGTATAAAATCCACATTCTACCTGCCCTGAGAGAGTCTGATGTGACAGTGTCGTAAAAAATCCACATTGTACCTGCCCTGAGAGAGTCCAATGGGACAGTGTCGTATAAAATCCACATTGTACCTGCTCTGAGAGTCTGATGTGACACTTTAGTATAAAATCCACATTGTACCTGCCCTGAGAGAGTCTGAAGTGACAGTGTCGTATAAAATCCGCGTTGTACCTGCCCTGAGAGAGTCTGATGTGACAGTTTAGTATACAATCCACATTGTACCTGCCCTGAGAGAGTCTGATGTGACAGTGTCATATAAAATCCACATTGTACCTCCCTGAGAGAGTCTGATGTGACAGTGTCGTATAAAATCCACATTGTACCTGTCCTGAGAGAGTCTGATGTGACAGTGTCGTATAAAATCCACATTGTATCTCCCTGAGAGAGTCCAATAGGACAGTGTTGCATAAAATCCACATTGTACCTGCTCTGAGAGTGTCTGATGGGACAGTGTCGTATAAATTCCACATTGTACCTGCTCTGAGAGAGTCTGATGTGACAGTTTAGTATAAAATCCACATTGCACCTGCCCTGAGAGAGTCAGATGTGACAGTGTCGTATAAAATCGACATTATACCTGCCCTGAGAGAGTCCAATGGGACAGTGTCGTATACAATCCATATTGTACCTGTTCTCAGAGAGTCTGATGGGACAGTGTCGTATAAAATCCACATTGTACCTGCCCTGACAGAGTCTGATGTGATAGTGTCGTATAAAATCCACATTGTACCTGCCCTGAGAGAGTCCAATGGGACAGTGTCGTATAAAATCCACATTGTACCTGCCCTGAGAGAGTCTGATGGGACGGTGTCGTATAAAATCCACTTTGTCCCTGCCCTGAGAGAGTCTGATGTGACAGTGTCGTTTAAAATCCACATTGTACCTGCCCTGAGAGAGTCCAATGGGACAGTGTCGTATGAAATCCACATTGTACCTGCCCTGAGAGAGTCTGATGTCACAGTGTCCTATAAAATCCACATTGTACCTGCCCTGAGAGAGTCTGATGTGACAGTATCGTATAAAATCCACATTGTACCTGCCCTGAGAGAGTCTGATGTGACAGTGTCGTATAAAATCGACATTATACCTGCCCTGAGAGAGTCGAATGGGACAGTGTCGTATAAAATCCATATTGTAACTGCTCTGAGAGAGTCTGATGTGACAGTGCCGTATAAAATCCACATTGTACCTGCCCTGAGAGAGTCTGATGTGACAGTATTGTATTAAATCCACATTGTACCTGCCCTGAGAGAGTCTGATGTGACAGTGTCGTATAAAATCCACATTGTACCTGCCCTGAGTGAGTCCAATGGGACAGTGTCGTGTAAAATCCACATTGTACCTGCGCTGAGAGAGTCTGATGTGACAGTTTAGTATAAATTCCACATTGTACCTGCCCTGAGAGAGTCTGATGTGACAGTGTCGTATAAAATCCACATTGTGCCTGCCCTGAGTGAGTCTGATGTGACAGTGTCGTATAAAATCCACATTGAACCTGTCCTGACAGACTCTGATGTGACAGTTTAGTATAAAATCCACATTGTACCTGCCCTGAGTGTGTCTCATGGGACAATGCCGTATAAAATCCACATTGTACCTGCCCTGAGAGAGTCTGATGTGACAGTGTCGTATAAAATCCACATTGTACCTGCCCTGAGAGAGTCTGATGGGACAGTTTAGTATAAAATCCACATTGTACCTGCCCTGAGAGAGTCTGATGGGACAGTGTCGTGTAAAATCCACATTGTACCTGCTCTGAGAGTGTCTCATGGGACAGTGTCGTATAAAATCCACATTGTACCTGCCCTGAGAGAGTCTGATGTGACAGTGTCGTATAATATCCGCATTGTACCTGCCCTGAGAGAGTCTGATTGGACAGTGTCGTATAAAATCCACATTGTACCTGCTCTGAGAGAGTCTGATGTGACAGTTTAGTATATAATCCACATTGTACGTGCCCTGAGAGAGTCTGATGTGACA
Source organism: Mobula birostris (assembly GCF_030028105.1). NCBI lineage: Eukaryota > Metazoa > Chordata > Chondrichthyes > Myliobatiformes > Myliobatidae > Mobula > Mobula birostris. The sequence continues at coordinate 120,701,051 of NC_092372.1, forward strand.
GTGTCGTACAAAATCCACATTGTTCCTGCCCTGAGAGAGTCCAATGGGACAGTGTCGTATAAAATCCACATTGTACATACCCTGAGAGAGTCTGATGTGACAGTTTAGTATAAAATCGACATTGTACCTGCCCTGAGAGAGTCTGATGTGACAGTGTCGTATAAAATCCAGATTGTATCTCCCTGAGAGAGTCCAATGGGACAGTGTTGCATAAAACCCACATTGTACCTGCTCTGAGAGTGTCTGATGGGACAGTGTCGTATAAATTCCACATTCTACCTGCTCTGAGAGAGTTTGATGGGACAGTTTAGTATAAAATCCGCATTGTACCTGCCCTGAGAGTGTCTGATGTGACAGTTTAGTATAAAATCCACATTGTACCTGCCCTGAGAGAGTCCAATGGGACAGTGTCGTATAAAATCCACATTGTACCTGCCCTGAGAGAGTCTGATGGGACAGTGTTGTATGAAATCCACATTGTAGCTGCCCTGAGAGAGTCTGATGTGACAGTGTCGTATAAAATCCACATTGTACCTGCCCTGAGAGAGTCTGATGGGACAGTGTCCTATAAAATCCACATTGTACCTGCCCTGAGAGAGTCCAATGGGACAGTGTCGTATAAAATCCACATTGTACCTGCTCTGAGAGACTCTGATGGGACAGTGTCGAATAAAATCCACATTGTACCTGCCCTGAGAGTGTCTGATGTGACCGTGTCGTATAAAATCCGCATTGTACCTGCTCTGAGAGAGTCTGATGGGAAAGTGTCGTATAAAATCCACATTGTACCTGCACTGAGAGAGTCTGATGTGACAGTTTAGTATAAAATCCACATTCTACCTGCCCTGAGAGAGTCTGATGTGACAGTGTCGTAAACAATCCACATTGTACCTGCCCTGAGAGAGTCCAATGGGACAGTGTCGTATAAAATCCACATTGTACCTGCTCTGAGAGTCTGATGTGACACTTTAGTATAAAATCCACATTGTACCTGCCCTGAGAGAGTCTGAAGTGACAGTGTCGTATAAAATCCGCGTTGTACCTGCCCTGAGAGAGTCTGATGTGACAGTTTAGTATAAAATCCACATTGTACCTGCCCTGAGAGAGTCTGATGTGACAGTGTCATATAAAATCCACATTGTACCTCCCTGAGAGAGTCTGATGTGACAGTGTCGTATAAAATCCACATTGTACCTGTCCTGAGAGAGTCTGATGTGACAGTGTCGTATAAAATCCACATTGTATCTCCCTGAGAGAGTCCAATGGGACAGTGTTGCATAAAATCCACATTGTACCTGCTCTGAGAGTGTCTGATGGGACAGTGTCGTATAAATTCCACATTGTACCTGCTCTGAGAGAGTCTGATGTGACAGTTTAGTATAAAATCCACATTGCACCTGCCCTGAGAGAGTCTGATGTGATAGTGTCGTATAAAATCCACATTGTACCTGCCCTGAGAGAGTCCAATGGGACAGTGTCGTATAAAATCCACATTGTACCTGCCCTGAGAGAGTCTGATGCGACGGTGTCGTTTAAAATCCACATTGTACCTGCCCTGAGAGAGTCCAATGGGGCAGTGTCGTATGAAATCCACATTGTACCTGCCCTGAGAGTGTCTGATGTCACAGTGTCCTATAAAATCCACATTGTACCTGCCCTGAGAGAGTCCGATGTGACAGTATCGTATAAAATCCACATTGTACCTGCCCTGAGAGAGTCTGATGTGACAGTGTCGTATAAAATCGACATTATACCTGCCCTGAGAGAGTCGAATGGGACAGTGTCGTATAAAATCCATATTGTAACTGCTCTGAGAGAGTCTGATGTGACAGTGCCGTATAAAATCCACATTGTACCTGCCCTGAGAGAGTCTGATGTGACAGTATTGTATTAAATCCACATTGTACCTGCCCTGAGAGAGTCTGATGTGACAGTGTCGTATAAAATCCACATTGTACCTGCCCTGAGTGAGTCCAAAGGGACAGTGTCGTGTAAAATCCACATTGTACCTGCGCTGAGAGAGTCTGATGTGACAGTTTAGTATAAATTCCACATTGTACCTGCCCTGAGAGAGTCTGATGTGACAGTGTCGTATTAAATCCACATTGTGCCTGCCCTGAGTGAGTCTGATGTGACAGTGTCGTATAAAATCCACATTGAACCTGTCCTGACAGACTCTGATGTGACAGTTTAGTATAAAATCCACATTGTACCTGCCCTGAGAGTGTCTCATGGGACAATGCCGTATAAAATCCACATTGTACCTGCCCTGAGAGAGTCTGATGTGACAGTGTCGTATAAAATCCACATTGTACCTGCCCTGAGAGAGTCTGATGGGACAGTTTAGTATAAAATCCACATTGTACCTGCCCTGAGAGAGTCTGATGGGACAGTGTCGTGTAAAATCCACATTGTACCTGCTCTGAGAGTGTCTCATGGGACACTGTCGTATAAAATCCACATTGTACCTGCCCTGAGAGAGTCTGATGTGACAGTGTCGTATAATATCCGCATTGTACCTGCCCTGAGAGAGTCTGATTGGACAGTGTCGTATAAAATCCACATTGTACCTGCTCTGAGAGAGTCTGATGTGACAGTTTAGTATATAATCCACATTGTACGTGCCCTGAGAGAGTCTGATGTGACAGTGTCGTACAAAATCCACATTGTTCCTGCCCTGAGAGAGTCCAATGGGACAGTGTCGTATAAAATCCACATTGTACATGCCCTGAGAGAGTCTGATGTGACAGTTTAGTATAAAATCGACATTGTACCTGCCCTGAGAGAGTCTGATGTGACAGTGTCGTATAAAATCCAGATTGTATCTCCCTGAGAGAGTCCAATGGGACAGTGTTGCATAAAACCCACATTGTACCTGCTCTGAGAGTGTCTGATGGGACAGTGTCGTATAAATTCCACATTCTACCTGCTCTGAGAGAGTTTGATGGGACAGTTTAGTATAAAATCCGCATTGTACCTGCCCTGAGAGTGTCTGATGTGACAGTTTAGTATAAAATCCACATTGTACCTGCCCTGAGAGAGTCCAATGGGACAGTGTCGTATAAAATCCACATTGTACCTGCCCTGAGAGAGTCTGATGGGACAGTGTTGTATGAAATCCACATTGTAGCTGCCCTGAGAGAGTCTGATGTGACAGTGTCGTATAAAATCCACATTGTACCTGCCCTGAGAGAGTCCAATGGGACAGTGTCGTATAAAATCCACGTTGTACCTGCCCTGAGAGAGTCTGATGGGACAGTGTCGTATAAAATCCACATTGTACCTGCCCTGAGAGAGTCTGATGGGACAGTGTCGTATAAAATCCACATTGTACCTGCCCTGAGAGAGTCCAATGGGACAGTGTCGTATAAAATCCACATTGTACCTGCTCTGAGAGACTCTGATGGGACAGTGTCGAATAAAATCCACATTGTACCTGCCCTGAGAGTGTCTGATGTGACCGTGTCGTATAAAATCCGCATTGTACCTGCTCTGAGAGAGTCTGATGGGAAAGTGTCGTATAAAATCCACATTGTACCTGCACTGAGAGAGTCTGATGTGACAGTTTAGTATAAAATCCACATTCTACCTGCCCTGAGAGAGTCTGATGTGACAGTGTCGTAAAAAATCCACATTGTACCTGCCCTGAGAGAGTCTGATGGGACAGTTTAGTATAAAATCCACATTGTACCTGCCCTGAGAGAGTCTGATGGGACAGTGTCGTGTAAAATCCACATTGTACCTGCTCTGAGAGAGTCTGATGTGACAGTGTCGTATAAAATCCACATCGTACCTGCCCTGAGAGAGTCTGATGTGACAGTGTCGTATAAAATCCACATTGTACCTGCCCTGAGAGAGTCTGATGTGACAGTTTAGTATAAAATCGACATTGTACCTGCCCTGAGAGAGTCCAATGGGACAGTGTCGTATAAAATCCACATTGTACCTGCTCTGAGAGAGTCTGATGGGACAGTGTCGAATAAAATCCACATTGTACATGCCCTGAGAGAGTCTGATGTGACAGTTCAGTATAAAATCGACATTGTACCTGCCCTGAGAGAGTCTGATGTGAGAGTGTCGTATAAAATCCAGATTGTATCTCCCTGAGAGAGTCCAATGGGACAGTGTTGCATAAAATCCACATTGTACCTGCTCTGAGAGTGTCTGATGGGACAGTGTCGTATAAATTCCACATTCTACCTGCTCTGAGAGAGTCTGATGTGACAGTTTAGTATAAAATCCACATTGTACCTGCCCTGAGAGAGTCTGATGTGACAGTTTAGTATAAAATCGACATTATACCTGCCCTGAGAGAGTCCAATGGGACAGTGTCGTATAAAATCCATATTGTACCTGCTCTGAGAGAGTCTGATGTGACAGTGTCGTATAAAATCCACATTGTACCTGCCCTGAGTGAGTCCAATGGGACAGTGTCGTGTAAAATCCACATTGTACCTGCGCTGAGAGAGTCTGATGTGACAGTTTAGTATAAATTCCACATTGTACCTGCCCTGAGAGAGTCTGATGTGACAGTGTCGTATAAAATCCACATTGTGCCTGCCCTGAGTGAGTCTGATGTGACAGTGTCGTATAAAATCCACATTGAACCTGTCCTGACAGAGTCTGATGTGACAGTTTAGTATAAAATCCACATTGTACCTGCCCTGAGAGTGTCTCATGGGACAATGCCGTATAAAATCCACATTGTAGCTGCCCTGAGAGAGTCTGATGTGACAGTGTCGTATAAAATCCACATTGTACCTGCCCTGAGAGAGTGCAATGGGACAGTGTCGTATAAAATCCACATTGTACCTGCCCTGAGAGAGTCTGATGGGACAGTTTAGTATAAAATCCACATTGTACCTGCCCTGAGAGAGTCTGATGGGACAGTGTCGTGTAAAATCCACATTGTACCTGCTCTGAGAGTGTCTCATGGGACAGTGTCGTATAAAATCCACATTGTACCTGCCCTGAGAAAGTCTGATGTGACAGTGTCGTATAAAATCCACATTGTACCTGCCCTGAGAGAGTCCAATGGGACATTGTCGTATAAAATCCACATTGTACCTGCCCTGAGAGAGTCTGATTGGACAGTGTCGTATAAAATCCACATTGTACCTGCTCTGACAGAGTCTGATGTGACAGTTTAGTACATAATCCACATTGTACGTGCCCTGAGAGAGTCTGATGTGACAGTGTCGTACAAAATCCACATTGTTCCTGCCCTGAGAGAGTCCAATGGGACAGTGTCGTATAAAATCCACGTCGTGCCTTCTCTGAGAGAGTCTGATGTGACAGTTTAGTATGAAATCCGCATTGTTCCTGCCCTGAGAGAGTCCAATGGGACAGTGTCGTATAAAATCCCCATTGTACCTGCTCTGAGAGAGTCTGATGTGACAGTTTAGTATAAAATCCACATTGTACCTGCCCTGAGAGAGTCTGATATGACAGTTTTGTATAAAATCCACATTGTACATGCCCTGAGAGAGTCTGATGTGACAGTTTAGTATAAAATCCACATTGTACCTGCCCTGAGAGAGTCTGATGTGACAGTGTCGTATAAAATCCACATTGTACATGCCCTGAGAGAGTCTGATGTGACAGTTTAGTATAAAATCCACATTGTACCTACCCTGAGAGAGTCTGATGTGACAGTGTCGTATAAAATCTACATTGTACCTGCCCTGAGTGAGTCTGATGTGAGAGTGTCGCATAAAATCCACATTGTACCTGCCCTGAGAGAGTCTGATGGGACAGTGTCGTATAAAATCCACATTGTACCTGTCCTGAGAGAGTCTGATGTGACAGTTTAGTATAAAATCCACATTGTACCTGCCCTGAGAGAGTCTGATGTGACAGTGTCGTATAAAATCCACATTGTACCTGCCCTGAGAGAATGCAATGGGACAGTGTCGTATAAAATCCACATTGTACCTGCCCTGAGAGAGTCTGATGGGACAGTTTAGTATAAAATCCACATTGTACCTGTCCTGAGAGAGTGTGATGGGACAGTGTCGTGTAAAATCCACATTGTACCTACTCTGAGAGTGTCTCATGGGACAGTGTCGTATAAAATCGACATTGTACCTGCCCTGAGAGAGTCTGATGTGACAGTGTCGTATAATATCCACATTGTACCTGCCCTGAGAGAGTCCAATGGGACATTGTCGTATAAAATCCACATCGTACCCGCCCTGAGAGAGTCTGATTGGACAGTGTCGTATAAAATCCACATTGTACCTGCTCTGAGAGAGTCTGATGTGACAGTTTAGTATAAAATCCACATTGTACCTGCCCTGTGTGAGTCCAATGGGACAGTGTCGTATAAAATCCCCATTGTACCTGCCCTGAGAGAGTCCAATGGGACAGTGTCGTATAAAGTCCACATTATACCTGCCCTGAGAGAGTCTGATGTGACAGTATCGTATAAAATCCACATTGTACCTGCCCTGAGAGAGTTTGATGGGACAGTTTAGTATAAAATCCACATTGTACCTGCCCTGAGAGTGTCTGATGTGACAGTTTAGTATAAAATCCACATTGTACCTGCCCTGAGAGAGTCCAATGGGACAGTGTCGTATAAAATCCACATTGTACCTGCCCTGAGAGAGACTGATGGGACAGTGTTGTATGAAATCCACATTGTAGCTGCCCTGAGAGAGTCTGATGTGACAGTTTAGTATAAAATCCACATTGTACCTGCCCTGAGAGAGTCCAATGTGACAGTGTCGTATAAAATCCACATTGTACCTGCCCTGAGAGAGTCCAATGGGACAGTGTCGAATAAAATCCAGATTGTACCTGCACTGAGAGAGTCCAATGGGACAGTGTCGTATAAAATCCACATTGTACCTGCCCTGAGAGAGTCTGATGGGACAGTGTCGTATAAAATCCACATTGTACCTGCTCTGAGAGACTCTGATGGGACAGTGTCAAATAAAATCCACATTGTACCTGCCCTGAGAGTGTCTGATGTGACCGTGTCGTATAAAATCCACATTGTACCTGCTCTGAGAGAGTCTAATGGGAAAGTGTCGTATAAAATCCACATTGTACCTGCACTGAGAGAGTCTGATGTGACAGTTTAGTATAAAATCCACATTCTACCTGCCCTGAGAGAGTCTGATGTGACAGTGTCGTAAAAAATCCACATTGTACCTGCCCTGAGAGAGTCCAATGGGACAGTGTCGTATAAAATCCACATTGTACCTGCTCTGAGAGTCTGATGTGACACTTTAGTATAAAATCCACATTGTACCTGCCCTGAGAGAGTCTGAAGTGACAGTGTCGTATAAAATCCGCGTTGTACCTGCCCTGAGAGAGTCTGATGTGACAGTTTAGTATAAAATCCACATTGTACCTGCCCTGAGAGAGTCTGATGTGACAGTGTCATATAAAATGCACATTGTACCTCCCTGAGAGAGTCTGATGTGACAGTGTCGTATAAAATCCACATTGTACCTGTCCTGAGAGAGTCTGATGTGACAGTGTCGTATAAAATCCACATTGTATCTCCCTGAGAGAGTCTGATGGGACAGTGTCGTATAAAATCCACATTGTACCTGCTCTGAGAGTGTCTGATGGGACAGTGTCATATAAATTCCACATTGTACCTGCTCTGAGAGAGTCTGATGTGACAGTTTAGTATAAAATCCACATTGTACCTGCCCTGAGAGAGTCTGATGTGACAGTGTCATATAAAATCCACATTGTACCTGCCCTGAGAGAGTCTGATGTGACAGTGTCGTATAAAATCCACATTGTACCTGTCCTGAGGGAGTCTGATGTGATAGTTTAGTATAAAATCCACATTGTACCTGCTCTGAGAGAGTCTGATGTGACAGTTTAGTATAAAATCCACATTGTACCTGCCCTGAGAGAGTCCAATGGGATAGTGTCGTATAAAATCCACATTGTACCTGCCCTGAGAGAGTCTGATGTGACAGTGTCGTATAAAATCCACATTGTACCTGCTCTGAGAGAGTCTGATGGGACAGTGTCGAATAAAATCCACATTGTACATGCCCTGAGAGAGTCTGATGTGACAGTGTCGTATAAAATCCACATTGTATCTCCCTGAGAGAGTCCAATGGGACAGTATTGCATAAAATCGACATTGTACCTGCTCTGGGAGTGTCTGATGGGACAGTGTCGTATAAATTCCACATTGTACCTGCTCTGAGAGAGTCTCATGTGACAGTTTAGTATAAAATCCACTTGGCACCTGCCCTGAGAGAGTCTGATGTGACAGTGTCGTATAAAATCGACATTATACCTGCCCTGAGAGAGTCCAATGGGACAGTGTCGTATACAATCCATATTGTACCTGCTCTGAGATAGTCTGATGTGACAGTGCCGTATAAAATCCACGTTGTACCTGCCCTGAGACAGTCTGATGTGACAGTGTCGTATAAAATCGACATTATACCTGCCCTGAGAGAGTCCGATGGGACAGTGTCGTATAAAATCCACATTGTACCTGTTCTGAGAGAGTCTGATGGGACAGTGTCGTATAAAATCCACATTCTACCTGCCCTGAGAGAGTCTGATGTGACAGTTTAGTATAAAATCCACATTGTACCTGTCCTGAGAGAGTCTGATGGGACAGTGTCGTGTAAAATCCACATTGTACCTGCTCTGAGAGTGTCTCATGTGACAGTTTAGTATAAAATCCACATTGTACCAGCCCTGAGAGAGTGCAATGGGACAGTGTCGTATAAAATCCACATTGTACCTGCCCTCAGAGAGTCTGATGGGACAGTTTAGTATAAAATCCACATTGTACCTGCCCTGAGAGAGTCTGATGGGACAGTGTCGTGTAAAATCCACATTGTACCTGCTCTGAGAGAGTCTGATGTGACAGTGTCGTATAAAATCCACATTGTACCTGCTCTGAGAGAGTCTGATGTGACAGTTTAGTATAAAATCCACATTGTACCTGCCCTGAGAGAGTCCAATGGGACAGTGTCGTATAAAATCCACATTGTACCTGCTCTGAGAGAGTCTGAAGGGACAGTGTCGTATAAAATCGACATTATACCTGCCCTGAGAGAGTCCAATGGGACAGTGTCGTATACAATCCATATTGTACCTGCTCTGAGAGAGTCTGATGTGACAATTTAGTATAAAATCCACATTGTACCTGCCCTGAGAGAGTCTGATGTGACAGTGTCGTTTAAAATCGACATTATACCTGCCCTGAGAGAGTCCGATGGGACAGTGTCGTATAAAATCCACATTGTACCAGCCCTGAGAGAGTCTGATGGGACAGTGTCGTATAAAATCCACATTGTACCTTCCCTGAGAGAGTCTGATGTCACAGTTTAGTATAAAATCCACATTGTACCTGCCCTGAGAGAGTCTGATGTGACAGTTTAGCATAAAATCCACATTGTACCTGCCCTGAGAGAGTCCAATGGGAGAGTGTCGTATAAAATCCACATTGTACCTGCCCTGAGAGAGTCTGATGTCACAGTTTAGTATGAAATCCACATTGTACCTGCCCTGAGAGAGTCTGATGTCACAGTTTAGTATGAAATCCACATTGTACCTGCCCTGAGAGAGTCTGATGTGACAGTTTAGCATAAAATCCACATTGTACCTGCCCTGAGAGAGTCCAAAGGGAGAGTGTCGTATAAAATCCACATTGTACCTGCCCTGAGAGAGTCTGATGTGACAGTTTAGTATAAAATCCACATTGTACCTGCCCTGAGAGAGTCTGATGTGACAGTGTCGTATAAAATCCACATTGTACATGCCCTGAGAGAGTCTGATGTGACAGTTTAGTATAAAATCCACATTGTACCTACCCTGAGAGAGTCTGATGTGACAGTGTCGTATAAAATCTACATTTTACCTGCCCTGAGTGAGTCTGATGTGACAGTGTCGTATAAAATCCACATTGTACCTGCCCTGAGAGAGTCTGATGGGACAGTGTCGTATAAAATCCACATTGTACCTGTCCTGAGAGAGTCTGATGTGACAGTTTAGTATAAAATCCACATTGTACCTGCCCTGAGAGAGTCTGATGTGACAGTGTCGTATAAAATCCACATTGTACCTGCCCTGAGAGAATGCAATGGGACAGTGTCGTATAAAATCCACATTGTACCTGCCCTGAGAGAGTCTGATGTGACAGTTTAGTATAAAATCCACATTGTACCTGTCCTGAGAGAGTCTGATGGGACAGTGTCGTGTAAAATCCACATTGTACCTGCTCTGAGAGTGTCTCATGGGACAGTGTCGTATAAAATCCACATTGTACCTGCCCTGAGAGAGTCTGATGTGACAGTGTCGTATAATATCCACATTGTACCTGCCCTGAGAGAGTCCAATGGGACATTGTCGTATAAAATCCACATCGTACCCGCCCTGAGAGAGTCTGATTGGACAGTGTCGTATAAAATCCACATTGTACCTGCTCTGAGAGAGTCTGATGTGACAGTTTAGTATAAAATCCACATTGTACGTACCCTGAGAGAGTCTGATGTGACAGTGTTGTATAAAATCCACATTGTACCTGCCCTGAGAGAGTCCAATGGGACAGTGTCGTATAAAATCCACATCGTGCCTGCTCTGAGTGAGTCTGATGTGACAGTTTAGTATAAAATCCACATTGTACCTGCCCTGAGTGAGTCCAATGGGACAGTGTCGTATAAAATCCCCATTGTACCTGCCCTGAGAGAGTCCAATGGGACAGTGTCGTATAAAGTCCACATTATACCTGCCCTGAGAGAGTCTGATGTGACAGTATCGTATAAAATCCACATTGTACCTGCCCTGAGAGAGTTTGATGGGACAGTTTAGTATAAAATCCACATTGTACCTGCCCTGAGAGTGTCTGATTTGACAGTTTAGTATAAAATCCACATTGTACCTGCCCTGAGAGAGACTGATGGGACAGTGTTGTATGAAATCCACATTGCAGCTGCCCTGAGAGAGTCTGATGTGACAGTTTAGTATAAAATCCACATTGTACCTGCCCTGAGAGAGTCCAATGTGACAGTGTCGTATAAAATCCACATTGTACCTGCCCTGAGAGAGTCCAATGGGACAGTGTCGTATAAAATCCACATTGTACCTGCCCTGAGAGAGTCCAATGGGACAGTGTCGTATAAAATCCACATTGTACCTGCCCTGAGAGAGTCTGATGGGACAGTGTCGTATAAAATCCACATTGTACCTGCTCTGAGAGACTCTGATGGGACAGTGTCGAATAAAATCCACATTGTACCTGCCCTGAGAGTGTCTGATGTGACCGTGTCGTATAAAATCCACATTGTACCTGCTCTGAGAGAGTCTGATGGGAAAGTGTCGTATAAAATCCACATTGTACCTGCACTGAGAGAGTCTGATGTGACAGTTTAGTATAAAATCCACATTCTACCTGCCCTGAGAGAGTCTGATGTGACAGTGTCGTAAAAAATCCACATTGTACCTGCCCTGAGAGAGTCCAATGGGACAGTGTCGTATAAAATCCACATTGTACCTGCTCTGAGAGTCTGATGTGACACTTTAGTATAAAATCCACATTGTACCTGCCCTGAGAGAGTCTGATTTGACAGTGTTGTATAAAATCCGCGTTGTACCTGCCCTGAGAGAGTCTGATGTGACAGTTTAGTATAAAATCCACATTGTACCTGCCCTGAGAGAGTCTGATGTGACAGTGTCATATAAAATCCACATTGTACCTCCCTGAGAGAGTCTGATGTGACAGTGTCGTATAAAATCCACATTGTACCTGTCCTGAGAGAGTCTGATGTGACAGTGTCGTATAAAATCCACATTGTATCTCCCTGAGAGAGTCTGATGGGACAGTGTCGTATAAAATCCACATTGTACCTGCTCTGAGAGTGTCTGATGGGACAGTGTCACATAAATTCCACATTGTACCTGCTCTGAGAGAGTCTGATGTGACAGTTTAGTATAAAATCCACATTGCACCTGCCCTGAGAGAGTCTGATGTGACAGTGTCGTATAAAATCGACATTATACCTGCCCTGAGAGAGTCCAATGGGACAGTGTCGTACACAATCCATATTGTACCTGCTCTGAGAGAGTCTGATGTGACAGTGCCGTATAAAATCCACATTGTACCTGCCCTGAGAGAGTCTGATGTGACAGTGTCGTATAAAATCGACATTATACCTGCCCTGAGAGAGTCCGATGGGACAGTGTCGTATAAAATCCACATTGTACCTGTTCTGAGAGAGTCTGATGGGACAGTGTCGTATAAAATCCACATTGTACCTGCCCTGAGAGAGTCTGATGTCACAGTTCAGTATAAAATCCACATTGTATCTGCCCTGACAGAGTCTGATTGGACAGTGTCGTATAAAATCCACATTGTACCTGCCCTGAGAGAGTCTGATGTGACAGTTTAGTATAAAATCCACATTGTACCTGCCCTGAGAGAGTCTGATGTGACAGTGTCATATAAAATCCACATTGTACCTGCCCTGAGAGAGTCTGATGTGACAGTGTCGTATAAAATCGACAGTATACCTGCCCTGAGAGAGTCCGATGGGACAGTGTCGTATAAAATCCACATTGTACCTGCCCTGAGAGAGTCTGATGGGACAGTGTCGTATAAAATCCACATTGTACCTGTTCTGAGAGAGTCTGATGGGACAGTGTCGTGTAAAATCCACATTGTACCTGCCCTGAGAGAGTCCAATGGGAGAGTGTCGTATAAAATCCACATTGTACCTGCCCTGAGAGAGTCCAATGGGACAGTGTCGTATAAAATCCACATTGTACCTGCCCTGAGAGAGTCTGATGTGACAGTGTCGTGTAAAATCCACATTGTACCTGCCCTGAGAGAGTCTGATGTGACAGTTTAGTATAAAATCCACATTGTACCTGCCCTGAGAGAGTCTGATGTGACAGTGTCGTATAAAATCCACATTGTACATGCCCTGAGAGAGTCTGATGTGACAGTTTAGTATAAAATCCACATTGTACCTACCCTGAGAGAGTCTGATGTGACAGTGTCGTATAAAATCTACATTGTACCTGCTCTGAGTGAGTCTGATGTGACAGTGTCGTATAAAATCCACATTGTACCTGCCCTGAGAGAGTCTGATGGGACAGTGTCGTATAAAATCCACATTGTACCTGTCCTGAGAGAGTCTGATGTGACAGTTTAGTATAAAATCCACATTGTACCTGCCCTGAGAGAGTCTGATGTGACAGTGTCGTATAAAATCCACATTGTACCTGCCCTGAGAGAATGCAATGGGACAGTGTCGTATAAAATCCACATTGTACCTGCCCTGAGAGAGTCTGATAGGACAGTTTAGTATAAAATCCACATTGTACCTGTCCTGAGAGTGTCTCATGGGACAGTGTCGTATAAAATCCACATTGTACATGCCCTGAGAGAGTCTGATGTGACAGTTTAGTATAAAATCGACATTGTACCTGCCCTGAGAGAGTCTGATGTGACAGTGTCGTATAAAATCCAGATTGTATCTCCCTGAGAGAGTCCAATGGGACAGTGTTGCATAAAATCCACATTGTACCTGCTCTGAGAGTGTCTGATGGGACAGTGTCGTATAAATTCCACATTCTACCTGCTCTGAGAGAGTCTGATGTGACAGTTTAGTATAAAATCCACATTGTACCTGCCCTGAGAGAGTCTGATGTGACAGTTTAGTATAAAATCGACATTATACCTGCCCTGAGAGAGTCCAATGGGACAGTGTCGTATAAAATCCATATTGTACCTGCTCTGAGAGAGTCTGATGTGACAGTGTCGTATAAAATCCACATTGTACCTGCCCTGAGTGAGTCCAATGGGACAGTGTCGTGTAAAATCCACATTGTACCTGCGCTGAGAGAGTCTGATGTGACAGTTTAGTATAAATTCCACATTGTACCTGCCCTGAGAGAGTCTGATGTGACAGTGTCGTATAAAATCCACATTGTGCCTGCCCTGAGTGAGTCTGATGTGACAGTGTCGTATAAAATCCACATTGAACCTGTCCTGACAGAGTCTGATGTGACAGTTTAGTATAAGATCCACATTGTACCTGCCCTGAGAGTGTCTCATGGGACAATGCCGTATAAAATCCACATTGTAGCTGCCCTGAGAGAGTCTGATGTGACAGTGTCGTATAAAATCCACATTGTACCTGCCCTGAGAGAGTGCAATGGGACAGTGTCGTATAAAATCCACATTGTACCTGCCCTGAGAGAGTCTGATGGGACAGTTTAGTATAAAATCCACATTGTACCTGCCCTGAGAGAGTCTGATGGGACAGTGTCGTGTAAAATCCACATTGTACCTGCTCTGAGAGTGTCTCATGGGACAGTGTCGTATAAAATCCACATTGTACCTGCCCTGAGAAAGTCTGATGTGACAGTGTCGTATAATATCCACATTGTACCTGCCCTGAGAGAGTCGAATGGGACATTGTCGTATAAAATCCACATTGTACCTGCCCTGAGAGAGTCTGATTGGACAGTGTCGTATAAAATCCACGTCGTGCCTTCTCTGAGAGAGTCTGATGTGACAGTTTAGTATGAAATCCGCATTGTTCCTGCCCTGAGAGAGTCCAATGGGACAGTGTCGTATAAAATCCCCATTGTACCTGCTCTGAGAGAGTCTGATGTGACAGTTTAGTATAAAATCCACATTGTACCTGCCCTGAGAGAGTCTGATGTGACAGTGTCGTATAAAATCCCCATTGTACCTGCCCTGAGAGAGTCCAATGGGACGGTGTCGTATAAAATCCACATCGTGCCTGCTCTGAGAGAGTCTGATGTGACAGTTTAGTATAAAATCCACATTGTACCTGCCCTAAGAGAGTCCAATGGGATAGTGTCGTATAAAATCCACATTGTACCTGCCCTGAGAGAGTCCAATGGGACAGTGTTGTATAAAATTCAGATTATACCTGCTCTGACAGAGTCTGATATGACAGTTTTGTATAAAATCCACATTGTACCTGCCCTGAGAGAGTCTGATGGGACAGTGTCGAATAAAATCCACATTGTACCTGCCCTGAGAGAGTCTGATGTGACAGTGTCGTATAAAATCCACATTGTACATGCCCTGAGAGAGTCTGATGGGACAGTTTAGTATAAAATCCACATTGTACCTACCCTGAGAGAGTCTGATGTGACAGTGTCGTATAAAATCTACATTGTACCTGCCCTGAGTGAGTCTGATGTGACAGTGTCGTATAAAATCCACATTGTACCTGCCCTGAGAGAGTCTGATGGGACAGTGTCGTATAAAATCCACATTGTACCTGTCCTGAGAGAGTCTGATGTGACAGTTTAGTATAAAATCCACATTGTACCTGCCCTGAGAGAGTCTGATGTGACAGTGTCGTATAAAATCCACATTGTACCTGCCCTGAGAGAATGCAATGGGACAGTGTCGTATAAAATCCACATTGTACCTGCCCTGAGAGAGTCTGATGGGACAGTTTAGTATAAAATCCACATTGTACCTGTCCTGAGAGAGTCTGATGGGACAGTGTCGTGTAAAATCCACATTGTACCTACTCTGAGAGTGTCTCATGGGACAGTGTCGTATAAAATCCACATTGTACCTGCCCTGAGAGAGTCCAATGGGACATTGTCGTATAAAATCCACATCGTACCCGCCCTGAGAGAGTCTGATTGGACAGTGTCGTATAAAATCCACATTGTACCTGCTCTGAGAGAGTCTGATGTGACAGTTTAGTATAAATTCCACATTGTACGTACCCTGAGAGAGTCTGATGTGAGAGTGTCGTATAAAATCCACATTGTACCTGCCCTGAGAGAGTCCAATGGGACAGTGTCGTATAAAATCCACATCGTGCCTGCTCTGAGTGAGTCTGATGTGACAGTTTAGTATAAAATCCACATTGTACCTGCCCTGAGTGAGTCCAATGGGACAGTGTCGTATAAAATCCCCATTGTACCTGCCCTGAGAGAGTCCAATGGGACAGTGTCGTATAAAGTCCACATTATACCAGCCCTGAGAGAGTCTGATGTGACAGTATCGTATAAAATCCACATTGTACCTGCCCTGAGAGAGTTTGTTGGGACAGTTTAGTATAAAATCCACATTGTACCTGCCCTGAGAGTGTCTGATGTGACAGTTTAGTATAAAATCCACATTGTACCTGCCCTGAGAGAGTCCAATGGGACAGTGTCGTATAAAATCCACATTGTACCTGCCCTGAGAGAGACTGATGGGACAGTGTTGTATGAAATCCACATTGTAGCTGCCCTGAGAGAGTCTGATGTGACAGTTTAGTATAAAATCCACATTGTACCTGCCCTGAGAGAGTCCAATGTGACAGTGTCGTATAAAATCCACATTGTACCTGCCCTGAGAGAGTCCAATGGGACAGTGTCGAATAAAATCCAGATTGTACCCGCACTGAGAGAGTCCAATGGGACAGTGTCGTATAAAATCCACATTGTACCTGCCCTGAGAGAGTCCAATGGGACAGTGTCGTATAAAATCCACATTGTACCTGCCCTGAGAGAGTCTGATGGGACAGTGTCGTATAAAATCCACATTGTACCTGCTCTGAGAGACTCTGATGGGACAGTGTCGAATAAAATCCACATTGTACCTGCCCTGAGAGTGTCTGATGTGACCGTGTCGTATAAAATCCAGATTGTACCTGCTCTGAGAGAGTCTGATGGGAAAGTGTCGTATAAAATCCACTTTGTACCTGCACTGAGAGAGTCTGATGTGACAGTTTAGTATAAAATCCACATTCTACCTGCCCTGAGAGAGTCTGATGTGACAGTGTCGTAAAAAATCCACATTGTACCTGCCCTGAGAGAGTCCAATGGGACAGTGTCGTATAAAATCCACATTGTACCTGCTCTGAGAGTCTGATGTGACACTTTAGTATAAAATCCACATTGTACCTGCCCTGAGAGAGTCTGAAGTGACAGTGTCGTATAAAATCCGCGTTGTACCTGCCCTGAGAGAGTCTGATGTGACAGTTTAGTATAAAATCCACATTGTACCTGCCCTGCGAGAGTCTGATGTGACAGTGTCATATAAAATCCACATTGTACCTCCCTGAGAGAGTCTGATGTGACAGTGTCGTATAAAATCCACATTGTATCTCCCTGAGAGAGTCTGATGGGACAGTGTTGTATAAAATCCACATTGTACCTGCTCTGAGAGTGTCTGATGGGACAGTGTCATATAAATTCCACATTGTACCTGCTCTGAGAGAGTCTGATGTGACAGTTTAGTATAAAATCCACATTGTACCTGCCCTGAGAGAGTCTGATGTGACAGTGTCATATAAAATCCACATTGTACCTGCCCTGAGAGAGTCTGATGTGACAGTGTCGTATAAAATCGACATTATACCTGCCCTGAGAGAGTCCAATGGGACAGTGTCGTATACAATCCATATTATACCTGCTCTGAGAGAGTCTGATGTGACAATTTAGTATAAAATCCACATTGTACCTGCCCTGAGAGAGTCTGATGTGACAGTGTCGTATAAAATCGACATTATACCTGCCCTGAGAGAGTCCGATGGGACAGTGTCGTATAAAATCCACATTGTACCAGCCCTGAGAGAGTCTGATGGGACAGTGTCGTATAAAATCCACATTGTACCTGCCCTGAGAGAGTCTGATGTCACAGTTTAGTATAAAATCCACATTGTACCTGCCCTGAGAGAGTCCAATGGGAGAGTGTCGTATAAAATCCACATTGTACCTGCCCTGAGAGAGTCCAATGGGAGAGTGTCGTATAAAATCCACATTGTACCTGCCCTGAGAGAGTCTGATGTGACAGTTTAGTATAAAATCCACATTGTACCTGCCCTGAGAGAGTCTGATGTGACAGTGTCGTATAAAATCCACATTGTACATGCCCTGAGAGAGTCTGATGTGACAGTTTAGTATAAAATCCACATTGTACCTACCCTGAGAGAGTCTGATGTGACAGTGTCGTATAAAATCTACATTGTACCTGCCCTGAGTGAGTCTGATGTGACAGTGTCGTATAAAATCCACATTGTACCTGCCCTGAGAGAGTCTGATGGGACAGTGTCGTATAAAATCCACATTGTACCTGTCCTGAGAGAGTCTGATGTGACAGTTTAGTATAAAATCCACATTGTACCTGCCCTGAGAGAGTCTGATGTGACAGTGTCGTATAAAATCCACATTGTACCTGCCCTGAGAGAATGCAATGGGACAGTGTCGTATAAAATCCACATTGTACCTGTTCTGAGAGAGTCTGATGGGACAGTGTCGTATAAAATCCACATTCTACCTGCCCTGAGAGAGTCTGATGTGACAGTGTCGTATAAAATCCACATTGTACCTGCTCTGAGAGAGTCTGATGGGACAGTGTCGAATAAAATCCACATTGTACATGCCCTGAGAGAGTCTGATGTGACAGTGTCGTATAAAATCCACATTGTATCTCCCTGAGAGAGTCCAATGGGACAGTATTGCATAAAATCGACATTGTACCTGCTCTGAGAGTGTCTGATGGGACAGTGTCGTATAAATTCCACATTGTACCTGCTCTGAGAGAGTCTCATGTGACAGTTTAGTATAAAATCCACTTTGCACCTGCCCTGAGAGAGTCTGATGTGACAGTGTCGTATAAAATCGACATTATACCTGCCCTGAGAGAGTCCAATGGGACAGTGTCGTATACAATCCATATTGTACCTGCTCTGAGATAGTCTCATGTGACAGTGCCGTATAAAATCCACGTTGTACCTGCCCTGAGAGAGTCTGATGTGACAGTGTCGTATAAAATCGACATTATACCTGCGCTGAGAGAGTCCGATGGGACAGTGTCGTATAAAATCCACATTGTACCTGTTCTGAGAGAGTCTGATGGGACAGTGTCGTATAAAATCCACATTCTACCTGCCCTGAGAGAGTCTGATGTGACAGTTTAGTATAAAATCCACATTGTACCTGTCCTGAGAGAGTCTGATGGGACAGTGTCGTGTAAACTCCACATTGTACCTGCTCTGAGAGTGTCTCAT
Source organism: Mobula birostris (assembly GCF_030028105.1). Taxonomy (NCBI): domain Eukaryota; kingdom Metazoa; phylum Chordata; class Chondrichthyes; order Myliobatiformes; family Myliobatidae; genus Mobula; species Mobula birostris. The sequence continues at coordinate 120,720,046 of NC_092372.1, forward strand.
GTGACAGTTTAGTATAAAATCCACATTGTACCTGCCCTGAGAGAGTGCAATAGGACAGTGTCGTATAAAATCCACATTGTACCTGCCCTCAGAGAGTCTGATGGGACAGTTTAGTATAAAATCCACATTGTACCTGCCCTGAGAGAGTCTGATGGGACAGTGTCGTGTAAAATCCACATTGTACCTGCTCTGAGAGAGTCTGATGTGACAGTGTCGTATAAAATCCACATTGTACCTGCTCTGAGAGAGTCTGATGTGACAGTTTAGTATAAAATCCACATTGTACCTGCCCTGAGAGAGTCCAATGGGACAGTGTCGTATAAAATCCACATTGTACCTGCTCTGAGAGAGTCTGATGGGACAGTGTCGTATAAAATCGACATTATACCTGCCCTGAGAGAGTCCAATGGGACAGTGTCGTATACAATCCATATTGTACCTGCTCTGAGAGAGTCTGATGTGACAATTTAGTATAAAATCCACATTGTACCTGCCCTGAGAGAGTCTGATGTGACAGTGTCGTATAAAATCGACATTATACCTGCCCTCAGAGAGTCCGATGGGACAGTGTCGTATAAAATCCACATTGTACCAGCCCTGAGAGAGTCTGATGGGACAGTGTCGTATAAAATCCACATTGTACCTGCCCTGAGAGAGTCTGATGTCACAGTTTAGTATAAAATCCACATTGTACCTGCCCTGAGAGAGTCTGATATGACAGTTTAGCATAAAATCCACATTGTACCTGCCCTGAGAGAGTCCAATGGGAGAGTGTCGTATAAAATCCACATTGTACCTGCCCTGAGAGAGTCCAATGGGAGAGTGTCGTATAAAATCCACATTGTACCTGCCCTGAGAGAGTCTGATGTGACAGTTTAGTATAAAATCCACATTGCACCTGCCCTGAGAGAGTCTGATGTGACAGTGTCGTATAAAATCCACATTGTACATGCCCTGAGAGAGTCTGATGTGACAGTTTAGTATAAAATCCACATTGTACCTACCCTGAGAGAGTCTGATGTGACAGTGTCGTATAAAATCTACATTGTACCTGCCCTGAGTGAGTCTGATGTGACAGTGTCGTATAAAATCCACATTGTACCTGCCCTGAGAGAGTCTGATGGGACAGTGTCGTATAAAATCCACATTGTACCTGTCCTGAGAGAGTCTGATGTGACAGTTTAGTATAAAATCCACATTGTACCTGCCCTGAGAGAGTCTGATGTGACAGTGTCGTATAAAATCCACATTGTACCTGCCCTGAGAGAATGCAATGGGACAGTGTCGTATAAAATCCACATTGTACCTGCCCTGAGAGAGTCTGATGGGACAGTTTAGTATAAAATCCACATTGTACCTGTCCTGAGAGAGTCTGATGGGACAGTGTCGTGTAAAATCCACATTGTACCTGCTCTGAGAGTGTCTCATGGGACAGTGTCGTATAAAATCCACATTGTACCTGCCCTGAGAGAGTCTGATGTGACAGTGTCGTATAATATCCACATTGTACCTGCCCTGAGAGAGTCCAATGGGACATTGTCGTATAAAATCCACATCGTACCCGCCCTGAGAGAGTCTGATTGGACAGTGTCGTATAAAATCCACATTGTACCTGCTCTGAGAGAGTCTGATGTGACAGTTTAGTATAAAATCCACATTGTACGTACCCTGAGAGAGTCTGATGTGACAGTGTCGTATAAAATCCACATTGTACCTGCCCTGAGAGAGTCCAATGGGACAGTGTCGTATAAAATCCACATCGTGCCTGCTCTGAGTGAGTCTGATGTGACAGTTTAGTATAAAATCCACATTGTACCTGCCCTGAGTGAGTCCAATGGGACAGTGTCGTATAAAATCCCCATTGTACCTGCCCTGAGAGAGTCCAATGGGACAGTGTCGTATAAAGTCCACATTATACCTGCCCTGAGAGAGTCTGATGTGACAGTATCGTATAAAATCCACATTGTACCTGCCCTGAGAGAGTTTGATGGGACAGTTTAGTATAAAATCCACATTGTATCTGCCCTGAGAGTGTCTGATTTGACAGTTTAGTATAAAATCCACATTGTACCTGCCCTGAGAGAGTCCAATGGGACAGTGTCGTATAAAATCCACATTGTACCTGCCCTGAGAGAGACTGATGGGACAGTGTTGTATGAAATCCACATTGTAGCTGCCCTGAGAGAGTCTGATGTGACAGTTTAGTATAAAATCCACATTGTACCTGCCCTCAGAGAGTCCAATGTGACAGTGTCGTATAAAATCCACATTGTACCTGCCCTGAGAGAGTCCAATGTGACAGTGTCGTATAACATCCACATTGTACCTGCCCTGAGAGAGTCCAATGGGACAGTGTCGTATAAAATCCACATTATACCTGCCCTGAGAGAGTCCGATGGGACAGTGTCGTATAAAATCCACATTGTACCTGTTCTGAGAGAGTCTGATGGGACAGTGTCGTATAAAATCCACATTCTACCTGCCCTGAGAGAGTCTGATGTGACAGTTTAGTATAAAATCCACATTGTACCTGTCCTGAGAGAGTCTGATGGGACAGTGTCGTGTAAAATCCACATTGTACCTGCTCTGAGAGTGTCTCATGTGACAGTTTAGTATAAAATCCACATTGTACCTGCCCTGAGAGAGTGCAATAGGACAGTGTCGTATAAAATCCACATTGTACCTGCCCTCAGTGAGTCTGATGGGACAGTTTAGTATAAAATCCACATTGTACCTGCCCTGAGAGAGTCTGATGGGACAGTGTCGTGTAAAATCCACATTGTACCTGCTCTGAGAGAGTCTGATGTGACAGTGTCGTATAAAATCCACATTGTACCTGCTCTGAGAGAGTCTGATGTGACAGTTTAGTATAAAATCCACATTGTACCTGCCCTGAGAGAGTCCAATGGGACAGTGTCGTATAAAATCCACATTGTACCTGCTCTGAGAGAGTCTGATGGGACAGTGTCGTATAAAATCGACATTATACCTGCCCTGAGAGAGTCCAATGGGACAGTGTCGTATACAATCCATATTGTACCTGCTCTGAGAGAGTCTGATGTGACAATTTAGTATAAAATCCACATTGTACCTGCCCTGAGAGAGTCTGATGTGACAGTGTCGTATAAAATCGACATTATACCTGCCCTGAGAGAGTCCGATGGGACAGTGTCGTATAAAATCCACATTGTACCTGCCCTGAGAGAGTCTGATGTCACAGTTTAGTATAAAATCCACATTGTACCTGCCCTGAGAGAGTCTGATATGACAGTTTAGCATAAAATCCACATTGTACCTGCCCTGAGAGAGTCCAATGGGAGAGTGTCGTATAAAATCCACATTGTACCTGCCCTGAGAGAGTCCAATGGGAGAGTGTCGTATAAAATCCACATTGTACCTGCCCTGAGAGAGTCTGATGTGACAGTTTAGTATAAAATCCACATTGCACCTGCCCTGAGAGAGTCTGATGTGACAGTGTCGTATAAAATCCACATTGTACATGCCCTGAGAGAGTCTGATGTGACAGTTTAGTATAAAATCCACATTGTACCTACCCTGAGAGAGTCTGATGTGACAGTGTCGTATAAAATCTACATTGTACCTGCCCTGAGTGAGTCTGATGTGACAGTGTCGTATAAAATCCACATTGTACCTGCCCTGAGAGAGTCTGATGGGACAGTGTCGTATAAAATCCACATTGTACCTGTCCTGAGAGAGTCTGATGTGACAGTTTAGTATAAAATCCACATTGTACCTGCCCTGAGAGAGTCTGATGTGACAGTGTCGTATAAAATCCACATTGTACCTGCCCTGAGAGAATGCAATGGGACAGTGTCGTATAAAATCCACATTGTACCTGCCCTGAGAGAGTCTGATGGGACAGTTTAGTATAAAATCCACATTGTACCTGTCCTGAGAGAGTCTGATGGGACAGTGTCGTGTAAAATCCACATTGTACCTGCTCTGAGAGTGTCTCATGGGACAGTGTCGTATAAAATCCACATTGTACCTGCCCTGAGAGAGTCTGATGTGACAGTGTCGTATAATATCCACATTGTACCTGCCCTGAGAGAGTCCAATGGGACATTGTCGTATAAAATCCACATCGTACCCGCCCTGAGAGAGTCTGATTGGACAGTGTCGTATAAAATCCACATTGTACCTGCTCTGAGAGAGTCTGATGTGACAGTTTAGTATAAAATCCACATTGTACGTACCCTGAGAGAGTCTGATGTGACAGTGTCGTATAAAATCCACATTGTACCTGCCCTGAGAGAGTCCAATGGGACAGTGTCGTATAAAATCCACATCGTGCCTGCTCTGAGTGAGTCTGATGTGACAGTTTAGTATAAAATCCACATTGTACCTGCCCTGAGTGAGTCCAATGGGACAGTGTCGTATAAAATCCCCATTGTACCTGCCCTGAGAGAGTCCAATGGGACAGTGTCGTATAAAGTCCACATTATACCTGCCCTGAGAGAGTCTGATGTGACAGTATCGTATAAAATCCACATTGTACCTGCCCTGAGAGAGTTTGATGGGACAGTTTAGTATAAAATCCACATTGTATCTGCCCTGAGAGTGTCTGATTTGACAGTTTAGTATAAAATCCACATTGTACCTGCCCTGAGAGAGTCCAATGGGACAGTGTCGTATAAAATCCACATTGTACCTGCCCTGAGAGAGACTGATGGGACAGTGTTGTATGAAATCCACATTGTAGCTGCCCTGAGAGAGTCTGATGTGACAGTTTAGTATAAAATCCACATTGTACCTGCCCTCAGAGAGTCCAATGTGACAGTGTCGTATAAAATCCACATTGTACCTGCCCTGAGAGAGTCCAATGTGACAGTGTCGTATAACATCCACATTGTACCTGCCCTGAGAGAGTCCAATGGGACAGTGTCGTATAAAATCCACATTATACCTGCCCTGAGAGAGTCCGATGGGACAGTGTCGTATAAAATCCACATTGTACCTGTTCTGAGAGAGTCTGATGGGACAGTGTCGTATAAAATCCACATTCTACCTGCCCTGAGAGAGTCTGATGTGACAGTTTAGTATAAAATCCACATTGTACCTGTCCTGAGAGAGTCTGATGGGACAGTGTCGTGTAAAATCCACATTGTACCTGCTCTGAGAGTGTCTCATGTGACAGTTTAGTATAAAATCCACATTGTACCTGCCCTGAGAGAGTGCAATAGGACAGTGTCGTATAAAATCCACATTGTACCTGCCCTCAGTGAGTCTGATGGGACAGTTTAGTATAAAATCCACATTGTACCTGCCCTGAGAGAGTCTGATGGGACAGTGTCGTGTAAAATCCACATTGTACCTGCTCTGAGAGAGTCTGATGTGACAGTGTCGTATAAAATCCACATTGTACCTGCTCTGAGAGAGTCTGATGTGACAGTTTAGTATAAAATCCACATTGTACCTGCCCTGAGAGAGTCCAATGGGACAGTGTCGTATAAAATCCACATTGTACCTGCTCTGAGAGAGTCTGATGGGACAGTGTCGTATAAAATCGACATTATACCTGCCCTGAGAGAGTCCAATGGGACAGTGTCGTATACAATCCATATTGTACCTGCTCTGAGAGAGTCTGATGTGACAATTTAGTATAAAATCCACATTGTACCTGCCCTGAGAGAGTCTGATGTGACAGTGTCGTATAAAATCGACATTATACCTGCCCTGAGAGAGTCCGATGGGACAGTGTCGTATAAAATCCACATTGTACCAGCCCTGAGAGAGTCTGATGGGACAGTGTCGTATAAAATCCACATTGTACCTGCCCTGAGAGAGTTTGATGTCACAGTTTAGTATAAAATCCACATTGTACCTGCCCTGAGAGAGTCTGATATGACAGTTTAGCATAAAATCCACATTGTACCTGCCCTGAGAGAGTCCAATGGGAGAGTGTCGTATAAAATCCACATTGTACCTGCCCTGAGAGAGTCCAATGGGAGAGTGTCGTATAAAATCCACATTGTACCTGCCCTGAGAGAGTCTGATGTGACAGTTTAGTATAAAATCCACATTGTACCTGCCCTGAGAGAGTCTGATGTGACAGTGTCGTATAAAATCCACATTGTACATGCCCTGAGAGAGTCTGATGTGACAGTTTAGTATAAAATCCACATTGTACCTACCCTGAGAGAGTCTGATGTGACAGTGTCGTATAAAATCTACATTGTACCTGCCCTGAGTGAGTCTGATGTGACAGTGTCGTATAAAATCCACATTGTACCTGCCCTGAGAGAGTCTGATGGGACAGTGTCGTATAAAATCCGCATTGTACCTGTCCTGAGAGAGTCTGATGTGACAGTTTAGTATAAAATCCACATTGTACCTGCCCTGAGAGAGTCTGATGTGACAGTGTCGTATAAAATCCACATTGTACCTGCCCTGAGAGAGTCTGATGGGACAGTTTAGTATAAAATCCACATTGTACCTGTCCTGAGAGAGTCTGATGGGACAGTGTCGTGTAAAATCCACATTGTACCTGCTCTGAGAGTGTCTCATGGGACAGTGTCGTATAAAATCCACATTGTACCTGCCCTGAGAGAGTCTGATGTGACAGTGTCGTATAATATCCACATTGTACCTGCCCTGAGAGAGTCCAATGGGACATTGTCGTATAAAATCCACATCGTACCCGCCCTGAGAGAGTCTGATTGGACAGTGTCGTATAAAATCCACATTGTACCTGCTCTGAGAGAGTCTGATGTGACAGTTTAGTATAAAATCCACATTGTACGTACCCTGAGAGAGTCTGATGTGACAGTGTCGTATAAAATCCACATTGTACCTGCCCTGAGAGAGTCCAATGGGACAGTGTCGTATAAAATCCACATCGTGCCTGCTCTGAGTGAGTCTGATGTGACAGTTTAGTATAAAATCCACATTGTACCTGCCCTGAGTGAGTCCAATGGGACAGTGTCGTATAAAATCCCCATTGTACCTGCCCTGAGAGAGTCCACTGGGACAGTGTCGTATAAAGTCCACATTATACCTGCCCTGAGAGAGTCTGATGTGACAGTATCGTATAAAATCCACATTGTACCTGCCCTGAGAGAGTTTGATGGGACAGTTTAGTATAAAATCCACATTGTACCTGCCCTGAGAGTGTCTGATTTGACAGTTTAGTATAAAATCCACATTGTACCTGCCCTGAGAGAGTCCAATGGGACAGTGTCGTATAAAATCCACATTGTACCTGCCCTGAGAGAGACTGATGGGACAGTGTTGTATGAAATCCACATTGTAGCTGCCCTGAGAGAGTCTGATGTGACAGTTTAGTATAAAATCCACATTGTACCTGCCCTGAGAGAGTCCAATGTGACAGTGTCGTATAAAATCCACATTGTACCTGCCCTGAGAGAGTCCAATGGGACAGTGTCGTATAAAATCCACATTGTACCTGCCCTGAGAGAGTCCAATGGGACAGTGTCGTATAAAATCCACATTGTACCTGCCCTGAGAGAGTCCAATGGGACAGTGTCGTATAAAATCCACATTGTACCTGCTCTGAGAGACTCTGATGGGACAGTGTCGAATAAAATCCACATTGTACCTGCCCTGAGAGTGTCTGATGTGACCGTGTCGTATAAAATCCACATTGTACCTGCTCTGAGAGAGTCTGATGGGTAAGTGTCGTATAAAATCCACATTGTACCTGCACTGAGAGAGTCTGATGTGACAGTTTAGTATAAAATCCACATTCTACCTGCCCTGAGAGAGTCTGATGTGACAGTGTCATAAAAAATCCACATTGTACCTGCCCTGAGAGAGTCCAATGGGACAGTGTCGTATAAAATCCACATTGTACCTGCTCTGAGAGAGTCTGATTTGACAGTGTCGTATAAAATCCGCGTTGTACCTGCCCTGAGAGAGTCTGATGTGACAGTTTAGTATAAAATCCACATTGTACCTGCCCTGAGAGAGTCTGATGTGACAGTGTCGTATAAAATCCACATTGTTCCTGTCCTGAGAGAGTCTGATGTGACAGTGTCGTATAAAATCCACATTTTATCTCCCTGAGAGAGTCTGATGGGACAGTGTCGTATAAAATCCACATTGTACCTGCTCTGAGAGTGTCTGATGGGACAGTGTCATATAAATTCCACATTGTACCTGCTCTGAGAGAGTCTGATGTGACAGTTTAGTATAAAATCCACATTGCACCTGCCCTGAGAGAGTCTGATGTGACAGTGTCGTATAAAATCGACATTATACCTGCCCTGAGAGAGTCCAATGGGACAGTGTCGTATACAATCCATATTGTACCTGCTCTGAGAGAGTCTGATGTGACAGTGCTGTATAAAATCCAAATTGTACCTGCCCTGAGAGAGTCTGATGTGACAGTGTCGTATAAAATCGACATTATACCTGCCCTGAGAGAGTCCGATGGGACAGTGTCGTATAAAATCCACATTGTACCTGTTCTGAGAGAGTCTGATGGGACAGTGTCGTATAAAATCCACATTGTACCTGCCCTGAGAGAGTCTGATGTTACAGTTCAGTATAAAATCCACATTGTACCTGCCCTGACAGAGTCTGATGTGACAGTGTCGTATAAAATCCACATTGTACCTGCCCTGAGAGAGTCTGATGTGACAGTTTAGTATAAAATCCACATTGTACCTGCCCTGAGAGAGTCTGATGTGACAGTGTCATATAAAATCCACATTGTACCTGCCCTGAGAGAGTCTCATGTGACAGTGTCGTATAAAATCGACATTATACCTGCCCTGAGAGAGTCCGATGGGACAGTGTCGTATAAAATCCACATTGTACCTGCCCTGAGAGAGTCTGATGGGACAGTGTCGTATAAAATCCACATTGTACCTGTTCTGAGAGAGTCTGATGGGACAGTGTCGTATAAAATCCACATTGTACCTGCCCTGAGAGAGTCTGATGTCACAGTTTAGTATAAAATTCACATTGTACCTGCCCTCAGAGAGTCTGATGTGAAAGTTTAGCATAAAATCCACATTGTACCTGCCCTGAGAGAGTCCAATGGGAGAGTGTCGTATAAAATCCACATTGTACCTGCCCTGAGAGAGTCTGATGTGACAGTTTAGTATAAAATCCACATTGTACCTGCCCTGAGAGAGTCTGATGTGACAGTGTCGTATAAAATCCACATTGTACATGCCCTGAGAGAGTCTGATGTGACAGTTTAGTATAAAATCCACATTGTACCTACCCTGAGAGAGTCTGATGTGACAGTGTCGTATAAAATCTACATTGTACCTGCCCTGAGTGAGTCTGATGTGACAGTGTCGTATAAAATCCACATTGTACCTGCCCTGAGAGAGTCTGATGGGACAGTGTCGTATAAAATCCACATTGTACCTGCCCTGAGAGAGTCTGATGGGACAGTTTAGTATAAAATCCACATTGTACCTGTCCTGAGAGAGTCTGATGGGACAGTGTCGTGTAAAATCCACATTGTACCTGCTCTGAGAGTGTCTCATGGGACAGTGTCGTATAAAATCCACATTGTACCTGCCCTGAGAGAGTCTGATGTGACAGTGTCGTATAATATCCACATTGTACCTGCCCTGAGAGAGTCCAATGGGACATTGTCGTATAAAATCCACATCGTACCCGCCCTGAGAGAGTCTGATTGGACAGTGTCGTATAAAATCCACATTGTACCTGCTCTGAGAGAGTCTGATGTGACAGTTTAGTATAAAATCCACATTGTACGTACCCTGAGAGAGTCTGATGTGACAGTGTCGTATAAAATCCACATTGTACCTGCCCTGAGAGAGTCCAATGGGACAGTGTCGTATAAAATCCACATCGTGCCTGCTCTGAGTGAGTCTGATGTGACAGTTTAGTATAAAATCCACATTGTACCTGCCCTGAGTGAGTCCAATGGGACAGTGTCGTATAAAATCCCCATTGTACCTGCCCTGAGAGAATCCACTGGGACAGTGTCGTATAAAGTCCACATTATACCTGCCCTGAGAGAGTCTGATGTGACAGTATCGTATAAAATCCACATTGTACCTGCCCTGAGAGAGTTTGATGGGACAGTTTAGTATAAAATCCACATTGTACCTGCCCTGAGAGTGTCTGATTTGACAGTTTAGTATAAAATCCACATTGTACCTGCCCTGAGAGAGTCCAATGGGACAGTGTCGTATAAAATCCACATTGTACCTGCCCTGAGAGAGACTGATGGGACAGTGTTGTATGAAATCCACATTGTAGCTGCCCTGAGAGAGTCTGATGTGACAGTTTAGTATAAAATCCACATTGTACCTGCCCTGAGAGAGTCCAATGTGACAGTGTCGTATAAAATCCACATTGTACCTGCCCTGAGAGAGTCCAATGGGACAGTGTCGTATAAAATCCACATTGTACCTGCCCTGAGAGAGTCCAATGGGACAGTGTCGTATAAAATCCACATTGTACCTGCCCTGAGAGAGTCTGATGGGACAGTGTCGTATAAAATCCACATTGTACCTGCTCTGAGAGACTCTGATGGGACAGTGTCGAATAAAATCCACATTGTACCTGCCCTGAGAGTGTCTGATGTGACCGTGTCGTATAAAATCCACATTGTACCTGCTCTGAGAGAGTCTGATGGGTAAGTGTCGTATAAAATCCACATTGTACCTGCACTGAGAGAGTCTGATGTGACAGTTTAGTATAAAATCCACATTCTACCTGCCCTGAGAGAGTCTGATGTGACAGTGTCATAAAAAATCCACATTGTACCTGCCCTGAGAGAGTCCAATGGGACAGTGTCGTATAAAATCCACATTGTACCTGCTCTGAGAGAGTCTGATTTGACAGTGTCGTATAAAATCCGCGTTGTACCTGCCCTGAGAGAGTCTGATGTGACAGTTTAGTATAAAATCCACATTGTACCTGCCCTGAGAGAGTCTGATGTGACAGTGTCGTATAAAATCCACATTGTTCCTGTCCTGAGAGAGTCTGATGTGACAGTGTCGTATAAAATCCACATTTTATCTCCCTGAGAGAGTCTGATGGGACAGTGTCGTATAAAATCCACATTGTACCTGCTCTGAGAGTGTCTGATGGGACAGTGTCATATAAATTCCACATTGTACCTGCTCTGAGAGAGTCTGATGTGACAGTTTAGTATAAAATCCACATTGCACCTGCCCTGAGAGAGTCTGATGTGACAGTGTCGTATAAAATCGACATTATACCTGCCCTGAGAGAGTCCAATGGGACAGTGTCGTATACAATCCATATTGTACCTGCTCTGAGAGAGTCTGATGTGACAGTGCTGTATAAAATCCAAATTGTACCTGCCCTGAGAGAGTCTGATGTGACAGTGTCGTATAAAATCGACATTATACCTGCCCTGAGAGAGTCCGATGGGACAGTGTCGTATAAAATCCACATTGTACCTGTTCTGAGAGAGTCTGATGGGACAGTGTCGTATAAAATCCACATTGTACCTGCCCTGAGAGAGTCTGATGTCACAGTTCAGTATAAAATCCACATTGTACCTGCCCTGACAGAGTCTGATGTGACAGTGTCGTATAAAATCCACATTGTACCTGCCCTGAGAGAGTCTGATGTGACAGTTTAGTATAAAATCCACATTGTACCTGCCCTGAGAGAGTCTGATGTGACAGTGTCATATAAAATCCACATTGTACCTGCCCTGAGAGAGTCTCATGTGACAGTGTCGTATAAAATCGACATTATACCTGCCCTGAGAGAGTCCGATGGGACAGTGTCGTATAAAATCCACATTGTACCTGCCCTGAGAGAGTCTGATGGGACAGTGTCGTATAAAATCCACATTGTACCTGTTCTGAGAGAGTCTGATGGGACAGTGTCGTATAAAATCCACATTGTACCTGCCCTGAGAGAGTCTGATGTCACAGTTTAGTATAAAATTCACATTGTACCTGCCCTCAGAGAGTCTGATGTGAAAGTTTAGCATAAAATCCACATTGTACCTGCCCTGAGAGAGTCCAATGGGAGAGTGTCGTATAAAATCCACATTGTACCTGCCCTGAGAGAGTCTGATGTGACAGTTTAGTATAAAATCCACATTGTACCTGCCCTGAGAGAGTCTGATGTGACAGTGTCGTATAAAATCCACATTGTACATGCCCTGAGAGAGTCTGATGTGACAGTTTAGTATAAAATCCACATTGTACCTACCCTGAGAGAGTCTGATGTGACAGTGTCGTATAAAATCTACATTGTACCTGCCCTGAGTGAGTCTGATGTGACAGTGTCGTATAAAATCCACATTGTACCTGCCCTGAGAGAGTCTGATGGGACAGTGTCGTATAAAATCCACATTGTACCTGTCCTGAGAGAGTCTGATGTGACAGTTTAGTATAAAATCCACATTGTACCTGCCCTGAGAGAGTCTGATGTGACAGTGTCGTATAAAATCCACATTGTACCTGCCCTGAGAGAATGCAATGGGACAGTGTCGTATAAAATCCACATTGTACCTGCCCTGAGAGAGTCTGATGGGACAGTTTAGTGTAAAATCCACATTGTACCTGTCCTGAGAGAGTCTGATGGGACAGTGTCGTGTAAAATCCACATTGTACCTACTCTGAGAGTGTCTCATGGGACAGTGTCGTATAAAATCCACATTGTACCTGCCCTGAGAGAGTCTGATCTGACAGTGTCGTATAATATCCACATTGTACCTGCCCTGAGAGAGTCCAATGGGACATTGTCGTATAAAATCCACATCGTACCCGCCCTGAGAGAGTCTGATTGGACAGTGTCGTATAAAATCCACATTGTACCTGCTCTGAGAGAGTCTGATGTGACAGTTTAGTATAAAATCCACATTGTACCTGCCCTGAGAGAGTCCAATGGGACAGTGTCGTATAAAATCCACATCGTGCCTGCTCTGAGTGAGTCTGATGTGACAGTTTAGTATAAAATCCACATTGTACCTGCCCTGAGTGAGTCCAATGGGACAGTGTCGTATAAAATCCCCATTGTACCTGCCCTGAGAGAGTCCAATGGGACAGTGTCGTATAAAGTCCACATTATACCTGCCCTGAGAGAGTCTGATGTGACAGTATCGTATAAAATCCACATTGTACCTGCCCTGAGAGAGTTTGATGGGACAGTTTAGTATAAAATCCACATTGTACCTGCCCTGAGAGTGTCTGATGTGACAGTTTAGTATAAAATCCACATTGTACCTGCCCTGAGAGAGTCCAATGGGACAGTGTCGTATAAAATCCACATTGTACCTGCCCTGAGAGAGACTGATGGGACAGTGTTGTATGAAATCCACATTGTAGCTGCCCTGAGAGAGTCTGATGTGACAGTTTAGTATAAAATCCACATTGTACCTGCCCTGAGAGAGTCCAATGTGACAGTGTCGTATAAAATCCACATTGTACCTGCCCTGAGAGAGTCCAATGGGACAGTGTCGAATAAAATCCAGATTGTACCTGCACTGAGAGAGTCCAATGGGACAGTGTCGTATAAAATCCACATTGTACCTGCCCTGAGAGAGTTTGATGGGACAGTTTAGTATAAAATCCACATTGTACCTGCCCTGAGAGTGTCTGATTTGACAGTTTAGTATAAAATCCACATTGTACCTGCCCTGAGAGAGTCCAATGGGACAGTGTCGTATAAAATCCACATTGTACCTGCCCTGAGAGAGACTGATGGGACAGTGTTGTATGAAATCCACATTGTAGCTGCCCTGAGAGATTCTGATGTGACAGTTTAGTATAAAATCCACATTGTACCTGCCCTGAGAGAGTCCAATGGGACAGTGTCGTATAAAATCCACATTGTACCTGCCCTGAGAGAGTCCAATGGGACAGTGTCGTATAAAATCCACATTGTACTTGCCCTGAGAGAGTCTGATGGGACAGTGTCGTATAAAATCCACATTGTACCTGCTCTGAGAGACTCTGATGGGACAGTGTCGAATAAAATCCACATTGTACCTGCCCTGAGAGTGTCTGATGTGACCGTGTCGTATAAAATCCACATTGTACCTGCTCTGAGAGAGTCTGATGGGAAAGTGTCGTATAAAATCCCATTGTACCTGCACTGAGAGAGTCTGATGTGACAGTTTAGTATAAAATCCACATTCTACCTGCCCTGAGAGAGTCTGATGTGACAGTGTCGTAAAAAATCCACATTGTACCTGCCCTGAGAGAGTCCAATGGGACAGTGTCGTATAAAATCCACATTGTACCTGCTCTGAGAGAGTCTGATTTGACAGTGTCGTATAAAATCCGCGTTGTACCCGCCCTGAGAAAGTCTGATGTGACAGTTTAGTATAAAATCCACATTGTACCTGCCCTGAGAGAGTCTGATGTGACAGTGTCGTATAAAATCCACATTGTTCCTGTCCTGAGAGAGTCTGATGTGACAGTGTCGTATAAAATCCACATTTTATCTCCCTGAGAGAGTCTGATGGGACAGCGTCGTATAAAATCCACATTGTACCTGCTCTGAGAGTGTCTGATGGGACAGTGTCATATAAATTCCACATTGTACCTGCTCTGAGAGAGTCTGATGTGACAGTTTAGTATAAAATCCACATTGCACCTGCCCTGAGAGAGTCTGATGTGACAGTGTCGTATAAAATCGACATTATACCTGCCCTGAGAGAGTCCAATGGGACAGTGTCGTATACAATCCATATTGTACCTGCTCTGAGAGAGTCTGATGTGACAGTGCCGTATAAAATCCAAATTGTACCTGCCCTGAGAGAGTCTGATGTGACAGTGTCGTATAAAATCGACATTATACCTGCCCTGAGAGAGTCCGATGGGACAGTGTCGTATAAAATCCACATTGTACCTGTTCTGAGAGAGTCTGATGGGACAGTGTCGTATAAAATCCACATTGTACCTGCCCTGAGAGAGTCTGATGTCACAGTTCAGTATAAAATCCACATTGTACCTGCCCTGACAGAGTCTGATGTGACAGTGTCGTATAAAATCCACATTGTACCTGCCCTGAGAGAGTCTGATGTGACAGTGTCATATAAAATCCACATTGTACCTGCCCTGAGAGAGTCTGATGTGACAGTGTCGTATAAAATCGACATTATACCTGCCCTGAGAGAGTCCGATGGGACAGTGTCGTATAAAATCCACATTGTACCTGCCCTGAGAGACTCTGATGGGACAGTGTCGTATAAAATCCACATTGTACCTGTTCTGAGAGAGTCTGATGGGACAGTGTCGTATAAAATCCACATTGTACCTGCCCTGAGAGAGTCTGATGTCACAGTTTAGTATAAAATTCACATTGTACCTGCCCTCAGAGAGTCTGATGTGAAAGTTTAGCATAAAATCCACATTGTACCTGCCCTGAGAGAGTCCAATGGGAGAGTGTCGTATAAAATCCACATTGTACCTGCCCTGAGAGAGTCTGATGTGACAGTTTAGTATAAAATCCACATTGTACCTGCCCTGAGAGAGTCTGATGTGACAGTGTCGTATAAAATCCACATTGTACATGCCCTGAGAGAGTCTGATGTGACAGTTTAGTATAAAATCCACATTGTACCTACCCTGAGAGAGTCTGATGTGACAGTGTCGTATAAAATCTACATTGTACCTGCCCTGAGTGAGTCTGATGTGACAGTGTCGTATAAAATCCACATTGTACCTGCCCTGAGAGAGTCTGATGGGACAGTGTCGTATAAAATCCACATTGTACCTGTCCTGAGAGAGTCTGATGTGACAGTTTAGTATAAAATCCACATTGTACCTGCCCTGAGAGAGTCTGATGTGACAGTGTCGTATAAAATCCACATTGTACCTGCCCTGAGAGAATGCAATGGGACAGTGTCGTATAAAATCCACATTGTACCTGCCCTGAGAGAGTCTGATGGGACAGTTTAGTGTAAAATCCACATTGTACCTGTCCTGAGAGAGTCTGATGGGACAGTGTCGTGTAAAATCCACATTGTACCTACTCTGAGAGTGTCTCATGGGACAGTGTCGTATAAAATCCACATTGTACCTGCCCTGAGAGAGTCTGATCTGACAGTGTCGTATAATATCCACATTGTACCTGCCCTGAGAGAGTCCAATGGGACATTGTCGTATAAAATCCACATCGTACCCGCCCTGAGAGAGTCTGATGGGACAGTGTCGTATAAAATCCACATTGTACCTGCTCTGAGAGAGTCTGATGTGACAGTTTAGTATAAAATCCACATTGTACCTGCCCTGAGAGAGTCCAATGGGACAGTGTCGTATAAAATCCACATCGTGCCTGCTCTGAGTGAGTCTGATGTGACAGTTTAGTATAAAATCCACATTGTACCTGCCCTGAGTGAGTCCAATGGGACAGTGTCGTATAAAATCCCCATTGTACCTGCCCTGAGAGAGTCCAATGGGACAGTGTCGTATAAAGTCCACATTATACCTGCCCTGAGAGAGTCTGATGTGACAGTATCGTATAAAATCCACATTGTACCTGCCCTGAGAGAGTTTGATGGGACAGTTTAGTATAAAATCCACATTGTACCTGCCCTGAGAGTGTCTGATGTGACAGTTTAGTATAAAATCCACATTGTACCTGCCCTGAGAGAGTCCAATGGGACAGTGTCGTATAAAATCCACATTGTACCTGCCCTGAGAGAGACTGATGGGACAGTGTTGTATGAAATCCACATTGTAGCTGCCCTGAGAGAGTCTGATGTGACAGTTTAGTATAAAATCCACATTGTACCTGCCCTGAGAGAGTCCAATGTGACAGTGTCGTATAAAATCCACATTGTACCTGCCCTGAGAGAGTCCAATGGGACAGTGTCGAATAAAATCCAGATTGTACCTGCACTGAGAGAGTCCAATGGGACAGTGTCGTATAAAATCCACATTGTACCTGCCCTGAGAGAGTCCAATGGGACAGTGTCGTATAAAATCCACATTGTACCTGCCCTGAGAGAGTCTGATGGGACAGTGTCGTATAAAATCCACATTGTACCTGCTCTGAGAGACTCTGATGGGACAGTGTCGAATAAAATCCACATTGTACCTGCCCTGAGAGTGTCTGATGTGACCGTGTCGTATAAAATCCACATTGTACCTGCTCTGAGAGAGTCTGATGGGAAAGTGTCGTATAAAATCCACATTGTACCTGCACTGAGAGAGTCTGATGTGACAGTTTAGTATAAAATCCACATTCTACCTGCCCTGAGAGAGTCTGATGTGACAGTGTCGTAAAAAATCCACATTGTACCTGCCCTGAGAGAGTCCAATGGGACAGTGTCGTATAAAATCCACATTGTACCTGCTCTGAGAGTCTGATGTGACACTTTAGTATAAAATCCACATTGTACCTGCCCTGAGAGAGACTGAAGTGACAGTGTCGTATAAAATCCGCGTTGTACCTGCCCTGAGAGAGTCTGATGTGACAGTTTAGTATAAAATCCACATTGTACCTGCCCTGAGAGAGTCTGATGTGACAGTGTCATATAAAATCCACATTGTACCTCCCTGAGAGAGTCTGATGTGACAGTGTCGTATAAAATCCACATTGTACCTGTCCTGAGAGAGTCTGATGTGACAGTGTCGTATAAAATCCACATTGTATCTCCCTGAGAGAGTCTGATGGGACAGTGTCGTATAAAATCCACAGTGTACCTGCTCTGAGAGTGTCTGATGGGACAGTGTCATATAAATTCCACATTGTACCTGCCCTGAGAGAGTCTGATGTGACAGTGTCGTATAAAATCCACATTGTACCTGTCCTGAGGGAGTCTGATGTGACAGTTTAGTATAAAATCCACATTGTACCTGCTCTGAGAGAGTCTGACGTGACAGTTTAGTATAAAATCCACATTGTACCTGCCCTGAGAGAGTCCAATGGGATAGTGTCGTATAAAATCCACATTGTACCTGCCCTGAGAGAGTCTGATGTGACAGTGTCGTATAAAATCTACATTGTACCTGCTCTGAGAGAGTCTGATGGGACAGTGTCGAATAAAATCCACATTGTACATGCCCTGAGAGAGTCTGATGTGACAGTGTCGTATAAAATCCACATTGTATCTCCCTGAGAGAGTCCAATGGGACAGTATTGCATAAAATCGACATTGTACTTGCTCTGAGAGTGTCTGATGGGACAGTGTTGTATAAATTCCACATTGTACCTACTCTGAGAGAGTCTCATGTGACAGTTTAGTATAAAATCCACTTTGCACCTGCCCTGAGAGAGTCTGATGTGACAGTGTCGTATAAAATCGACATTATACCTGCCCTGAGAGAGTCCAATGGGACAGTGTCGTATACAATCCATATTGTACCTGCTCTGAGATAGTCTGATGTGACAGTGCCGTATAAAATCCACGTTGTACCTGCCCTGAGAGAGTCTGATGTGACAGTGTCGTATAAAATCGACATTATACCTGCCCTGAGAGAGTCCGATGGGACAGTGTCGTATAAAATCCACATTGTACCTGTTCTGAGAGAGTCTGATGGGACAGTGTCGTATAAAATCCACATTGTACCTGCCCTGAGAGAGTCTGATGTGACAGTTTAGTATAAAATCCACATTCTACCTGTCCTGAGAGAGTCTGATGGGACAGTGTCGTGTAAAATCCACATTGTACCTGCTCTGAGAGTGTCTCATGTGACAGTTTAGTATAAAATCCACATTGTACCTGCCCTGAGAGAGTGCAATGGGACAGTGTCGTATAAAATCCACATTGTACCTGCCCTCAGAGAGTCTGATGGGACAGTTTAGTATAAAATCCACATTGTACCTGCCCTGAGAGAGTCTGATGGGACAGTGTCGTGTAAAATCCACATTGTACCTGCTCTGAGAGAGTCTGATGTGACAGTGTCGTATAAAATCCACATTGTACCTGCTCTGAGAGAGTCTGATGTGACAGTTTAGTATAAAATCCACATTGTACCTGCCCTGAGAGAGTCCAATGGGACACTGTCGTATAAAATCCACATTGTACCTGCTCTGAGAGAGTCTGATGGGACAGTGTCGTATAAAATCGACATTATACCTGCCCTGAGAGAGTCCAATGGGACAGTGTCGTATACAATCCATATTGTACCTGCTCTGAGAGAGTCTGATGTGACAATTTAGTATAAAATCCACATTGTACCTGCCCTGAGAGAGTCTGATGTGACAGTGTCGTATAAAATCGACATTATACCTGCCCTGAGAGAGTCCGATGGGACAGTGTCGTATAAAATCCACATTGTACCAGCCCTGAGAGAGTCTGATGGGACAGTGTCGTATAAAATCCACATTGTACCTGCCCTGAGAGAGTCTGATGTCACAGTTTAGTATAAAATCCACATTGTACCTGCCCTGAGAGAGTCTGATATGACAGTTTAGTATAAAATCCACATTGTACCTGCTCTGAGAGAGTCTGATGGGACAGTGTCGAATAAAATCCACATTGTACATACCCTGAGAGAGTCTGATGTGACAGTGTCGTATAAAATCCACATTGTACCTGTCCTGAGAGAGTCTGATGTGACAGTGTCGTATAAAATCCACATTGTATCTCCCTGAGAGAGTCCAATGGGACAGTATTGCATAAAATCCACATTGTACCTGCTCTGAGAGTGTCTGATGGGACAGTGTCGTATAAATTCCACATTGTACCTGCTCTGAGAGAGTCTGATGTGACAGTTTAGTATAAAATCCACATTGCACCTGCCCTGAGAGAGTCTGATGTGACAGTGTCGTATAAAATCCATATTGTACCTGCTCTGAGATAGTCTGATGTGACAGTGCCGTATAAAATCCACATTGTACCTGCCCTGAGAGAGTCTGATGTGACAGTGTCGTATAAAATCGACATTATACCTGCCCTGAGAGAGTCTGATGGGACAGTGTCGTATAAAATCCACATTGTACCTGCCCTGAGAGAGTCTGATGTGACAGTTTAGTATAAAATCCACATTGTACCTGCCCTGAGAGAGTCTGATGTGACAGTGTCGTATAAAATCCACATTGTACATGCCCTGAGAGAGTCTGATGTGACAGTTTAGTATAAAATCCACATTGTACCTACCCTGAGAGAGTCTGATGTGACAGTGTCGTATAAAATCTACATTGTACCTGCCCTGAGTGAGTCTGATGTGACAGTGTCGTATAAAATCCACATTGTACCTGCCCTGAGAGAGTCTGATGGGACAGTGTCGTATAAAATCCACATTGTACCTGTCCTGAGAGAGTCTGATGTGACAGTTTAGTATAAAATCCACATTGTACCTGCCCTGAGAGAGTCTGATGTGACAGTGTCGTATAAAATCCACATTGTACCTGCCCTGAGAGAATGCAATGGGACAGTGTCGTATAAAATCCACATTGTACCTGCCCTGAGAGAGTCTGATGGGACAGTTTAGTATAAAATCCACATTGTACCTGTCCTGAGAGAGTCTGATGGGACAGTGTCGTATAAAATCCACATTGTACCTGCTCTGAGAGTGTCTCATGGGACAGTGTCGTATAAAATCCACATTGTACCTGCCCTGAGAGAGTCTGATGTGACAGTGTCGTATAATATCCACATTGTACCTGCCCTGAGAGAGTCCAATGGGACATTGTCGTATAAAATCCACATCGTACCCGCCCTGAGAGAGTCTGATTGGACAGTGTCGTATAAAATCCACATTGTACCTGCTCTGAGAGAGTCTGATGTGACAGTTTAGTGTAAAATCCACATTGTACGTACCCTGAGAGAGTCTGATGTGACAGTGTCGTATAAAATCCACATTGTACCTGCCCTGAGAGAGTCCAATGGGACAGTGTCGTATAAAATCCACATCGTGCCTGCTCTGAGTGAGTCTGATGTGACAGTTTAGTATAAAATCCACATTGTACCTGCCCTGAGTGAGTCCAATGGGACAGTGTCGTATAAAATCCCCATTGTACCTGCCCTGAGAGAGTCCAATGGGACAGTGTCGTATAAAATCCACATTATACCTGCCCTGAGAGAGTCTGATGTGACAGTATCGTATAAAATCCACATTGTACCTGCCCTGAGAGAGTTTGATGGGACAGTTTAGTATAAAATCCACATTGTACCTGTCCTGAGAGAGTCTGATGGGACAGTGTCGTGTAAAATCCACATTGTACCTGCTCTGAGAGTGTCTCATGTGACAGTTTAGTATAAAATCCACATTGTACCTGCCCTGAGAGAGTGCAATGGGACAGTGTCGTATAAAATCCACATTGTACCTGCCCTCAGAGAGTCTGATGGGACAGTTTAGTATAAAATCCACATTGTACCTGCCCTGAGAGAGTCTGATGGGACAGTGTCGTGTAAAATCCACATTGTACCTGCTCTGAGAGAGTCTGATGTGACAGTGTCGTATAAAATCCACATTGTACCTGCTCTGAGAGAGTCTGATGTGACAGTTTAGTATAAAATCCACATTGGACCTGCCCTGAGAGATTCCAATGGGACAGTTTAGTATAAAATCCACTTTGCACCTGCCCTGAGAGAGTCTGATGTGACAGTGTCGTATAAAATCGACATTATACCTGCCCTGAGAGAGTCCAATGGGACAGTGTCGTATACAATCCATATTGTACCTGCTCTGAGATAGTCTGATGTGACAGTGCCGTATAAAATCCACATTGTACCTGCCCTGAGAGAGTCTGATGTGACAGTGTCGTATAAAATCGACATTATACCTGCCCTGAGAGAGTCCGATGGGACAGTGTCGTATAAAATCCACATTGTACCTGTTCTGAGAGAGTCTGATGGGACAGTGTCGTATAAAATCCACATTGTACCTGCCCTGAGAGAGTCTGATGTGACAGTTTAGTATAAAATCCACATTGTACCTGTCCTGAGAGAGTCTGATGGGACAGTGTCGTGTAAAATCCACATTGTACCTGCTCTGAGAGTGTCTCATGTGACAGTTTAGTATAAAATCCACATTGTACCTGCCCTGAGAGAGTGCAATGGGACAGTGTCGTATAAAATCCACATTGTACCTGCCCTCAGAGAGTCTGATGGGACAGTTTAGTATAAAATCCACATTGTACCTGCCCTTAGAGAGTCTGATGGGACAGTGTCGTGTAAAATCCACATTGTACCTGCTCTGAGAGAGTCTGATGTGACAGTGTCGTATAAAATCCACATTGTACCTGCTCTGAGAGAGTCTGATGTGACAGTTTAGTATAAAATCCACATTGTACCTGCCCTGAGAGAGTCCAATGGGACAGTGTCGTATAAAATCCACATTGTACCTGCTCTGAGAGAGTCTGATGGGACAGTGTCGAATAAAATCCACATTGTACCTGCTCTGAGAGAGTCTGATGTGACAGTTTAGTATAAAATCCACATTGCACCTGCCCTGAGAGAGTCTGATGTGACAGTGTCGTATAAAATCGACTTTATACCTGCCCTGAGAGAGTCCAATGGGACAGTGTCGTATACAATCCATATTGTACCTGCTCTGAGAGAGTCTGATGTGACAGTGCCGTATAAAATCCAAATTGTACCTGCCCTGAGAGAGTCTGATGTGACAGTGTCGTATAAAATCGACATTATACCTGCCCTGAGAGAGTCCGATGGGACAGTGTCGTATAAAATCCACATTGTACCTGTTCTGAGAGAGTCTGATGGGACAGTGTCGTATAAAATCCACATTGTACCTGCCCTGAGAGAGTCTGATGTCACAGTTCAGTATAAAATCCACATTGTACCTGCCCTGACAGAGTCTGATGTGACAGTGTCGTATAAAATCCACATTGTACCTGCCCTGAGAGAGTCTGATGTGACAGTTTAGTATAAAATCCACATTGTACCTGCCCTGAGAGAGTCTGATGTGACAGTGTCATATAAAATCCACATTGTACCTGCCCTGAGAGAGTCTGATGTGACAGTGTCGTATAAAATCGACATTATACCTGCCCTGAGAGAGTCCGATGGGACAGTGTCGTATAAAATCCACATTGTACCTGCCCTGAGAGAGTCTGATGGGACAGTGTCGTATAAAATCCACATTGTACCTGTTCTGAGAGAGTCTGATGGGACAGTGTCGTATAAAATCCACATTGTACCTGCCCTGAGAGAGTCTGATGTCACAGTTTAGTATAAAATTCACATTGTACCTGCCCTCAGAGAGTCTGATGTGAAAGTTTAGCATAAAATCCACATTGTACCTGCCCTGAGAGAGTCCAATGGGAGAGTGTCGTATAAAATCCACATTGTACCTGCCCTGAGAGAGTCTGATGTGACAGTTTAGTATAAAATCCACATTGTACCTGCCCTGAGAGAGTCTGATGTGACAGTGTCGTATAAAATCCACATTGTACATGCCCTGAGAGAGTCTGATGTGACAGTTTAGTATAAAATCCACATTGTACCTACCCTGAGAGAGTCTGATGTGACAGTGTCGTATAAAATCTACATTGTACCTGCCCTGAGTGAGTCTGATGTGACAGTGTCGTATAAAATCTACATTGTACCTGCCCTGAGTGAGTCTGATGGGACAGTGTCGTGTAAAATCCACATTGTACCTACTCTGAGAGTGTCTCATGGGACAGTGTCGTATAAAATCCACATTGTACCTGCCCTGAGAGAGTCTGATCTGACAGTGTCGTATAATATCCACATTGTACCTGCCCTGAGAGAGTCCAATGGGACATTGTCGTATAAAATCCACATCGTACCCGCCCTGAGAGAGTCTGATGGGACAGTGTCGTATAAAATCCACATTGTACCTGCTCTGAGAGAGTCTGATGTGACAGTTTAGTATAAAATCCACATTGTACCTGCCCTGAGAGAGTCCAATGGGACAGTGTCGTATAAAATCCACATCGTGCCTGCTCTGAGTGAGTCTGATGTGACAGTTTAGTATAAAATCCACATTGTACCTGCCCTGAGTGAGTCCAATGGGACAGTGTCGTATAAAATCCCCATTGTACCTGCCCTGAGAGAGTCCAATGGGACAGTGTCGTATAAAGTCCACATTATACCTGCCCTGAGAGAGTCTGATGTGACAGTATCGTATAAAATCCACATTGTACCTGCCCTGAGAGAGTTTGATGGGACAGTTTAGTATAAAATCCACATTGTACCTGCCCTGAGAGTGTCTGATGTGACAGTTTAGTATAAAATCCACATTGTACCTGCCCTGAGAGAGTCCAATGGGACAGTGTCGTATAAAATCCACATTGTACCTGCCCTGAGAGAGACTGATGGGACAGTGTTGTATGAAATCCACATTGTAGCTGCCCTGAGAGAGTCTGATGTGACAGTTTAGTATAAAATCCACATTGTACCTGCCCTGAGAGAGTCCAATGTGACAGTGTCGTATAAAATCCACATTGTACCTGCCCTGAGAGAGTCCAATGGGACAGTGTCGAATAAAATCCAGATTGTACCTGCACTGAGAGAGTCCAATGGGACAGTGTCGTATAAAATCCACATTGTACCTGCCCTGAGAGAGTCCAATGGGACAGTGTCGTATAAAATCCACATTGTACCTGCCCTGAGAGAGTCTGATGGGACAGTGTTGTATAAAATCCACATTGTACCTGCTCTGAGAGACTCTGATGGGACAGTGTCGAATAAAATCCACATTGTACCTGCCCTGAGAGTGTCTGATGTGACCGTGTCGTATAAAATCCACATTGTACCTGCTCTGAGAGAGTCTGATGGGAAAGTGTCGTATAAAATCCACATTGTACCTGCACTGAGAGAGTCTGATGTGACAGTTTAGTATAAAATCCACATTCTACCTGCCCTGAGAGAGTCTGATGTGACAGTGTCGTAAAAAATCCACATTGTACCTGCCCTGAGAGAGTCCAATGGGACAGTGTCGTATAAAATCCACATTGTACCTGCTCTGAGAGTCTGATGTGACACTTTAGTATAAAATCCACATTGTACCTGCCCTGAGAGAGACTGAAGTGACAGTGTCGTATAAAATCCGCGTTGTACCTGCCCTGAGAGAGTCTGATGTGACAGTTTAGTATAAAATCCACATTGTACCTGCCCTGAGAGAGTCTGATGGGACAGTGTCGTATAAAATCCACATTGTACCTGTTCTGAGAGAGTCTGATGGGACAGTGTCGTATAAAATCCACATTGTACCTGCCCTGAGAGAGTCTGATGTCACAGTTTAGTATAAAATTCACATTGTACCTGCCCTCAGAGAGTCTGATGTGAAAGTTTAGCATAAAATCCACATTGTACCTGCCCTGAGAGAGTCCAATGGGAGAGTGTCGTATAAAATCCACATTGTACCTGCCCTGAGAGAGTCTGATGTGACAGTTTAGTATAAAATCCACATTGTACCTGCCCTGAGAGAGTCTGATGTGACAGTGTCGTATAAAATCCACATTGTACATGCCCTGAGAGAGTCTGATGTGACAGTTTAGTATAAAATCCACATTGTACCTACCCTGAGAGAGTCTGATGTGACAGTGTCGTATAAAATCTACATTGTACCTGCCCTGAGTGAGTCTGATGTGACAGTGTCGTATAAAATCCACATTGTACCTGCCCTGAGAGAGTCTGATGGGACAGTGTCGTATAAAATCCACATTGTACCTGTCCTGAGAGAGTCTGATGTGACAGTTTAGTATAAAATCCACATTGTACCTGCCCTGAGAGAGTCTGATGTGACAGTGTCGTATAAAATCCACATTGTACCTGCCCTGAGAGAATGCAATGGGACAGTGTCGTATAAAATCCACATTGTACCTGCCCTGAGAGAGTCTGATGGGACAGTTTAGTGTAAAATCCACATTGTACCTGTCCTGAGAGAGTCTGATGGGACAGTGTCGTGTAAAATCCACATTGTACCTACTCTGAGAGTGTCTCATGGGACAGTGTCGTATAAAATCCACATTGTACCTGCCCTGAGAGAGTCTGATCTGACAGTGTCGTATAATATCCACATTGTACCTGCCCTGAGAGAGTCCAATGGGACATTGTCGTATAAAATCCACATCGTACCCGCCCTGAGAGAGTCTGATGGGACAGTGTCGTATAAAATCCACATTGTACCTGCTCTGAGAGAGTCTGATGTGACAGTTTAGTATAAAATCCACATTGTACCTGCCCTGAGAGAGTCCAATGGGACAGTGTCGTATAAAATCCACATCGTGCCTGCTCTGAGTGAGTCTGATGTGACAGTTTAGTATAAAATCCACATTGTACCTGCCCTGAGTGAGTCCAATGGGACAGTGTCGTATAAAATCCCCATTGTACCTGCCCTGAGAGAGTCCAATGGGACAGTGTCGTATAAAGTCCACATTATACCTGCCCTGAGAGAGTCTGATGTGACAGTATCGTATAAAATCCACATTGTACCTGCCCTGAGAGAGTTTGATGGGACAGTTTAGTATAAAATCCACATTGTACCTGCCCTGAGAGTGTCTGATGTGACAGTTTAGTATAAAATCCACATTGTACCTGCCCTGAGAGAGTCCAATGGGACAGTGTCGTATAAAATCCACATTGTACCTGCCCTGAGAGAGACTGATGGGACAGTGTTGTATGAAATCCACATTGTAGCTGCCCTGAGAGAGTCTGATGTGACAGTTTAGTATAAAATCCACATTGTACCTGCCCTGAGAGAGTCCAATGTGACAGTGTCGTATAAAATCCACATTGTACCTGCCCTGAGAGAGTCCAATGGGACAGTGTCGAATAAAATCCAGATTGTACCTGCACTGAGAGAGTCCAATGGGACAGTGTCGTATAAAATCCACATTGTACCTGCCCTGAGAGAGTCCAATGGGACAGTGTCGTATAAAATCCACATTGTACCTGCCCTGAGAGAGTCTGATGGGACAGTGTCGTATAAAATCCACATTGTACCTGCTCTGAGAGACTCTGATGGGACAGTGTCGAATAAAATCCACATTGTACCTGCCCTGAGAGTGTCTGATGTGACCGTGTCGTATAAAATCCACATTGTACCTGCTCTGAGAGAGTCTGATGGGAAAGTGTCGTATAAAATCCACATTGTACCTGCACTGAGAGAGTCTGATGTGACAGTTTAGTATAAAATCCACATTCTACCTGCCCTGAGAGAGTCTGATGTGACAGTGTCGTAAAAAATCCACATTGTACCTGCCCTGAGAGAGTCCAATGGGACAGTGTCGTATAAAATCCACATTGTACCTGCTCTGAGAGTCTGATGTGACACTTTAGTATAAAATCCACATTGTACCTGCCCTGAGAGAGACTGAAGTGACAGTGTCGTATAAAATCCGCGTTGTACCTGCCCTGAGAGAGTCTGATGTGACAGTTTAGTATAAAATCCACATTGTACCTGCCCTGAGAGAGTCTGATGTGACAGTGTCATATAAAATCCACATTGTACCTCCCTGAGAGAGTCTGATGTGACAGTGTCGTATAAAATCCACATTGTACCTGTCCTGAGAGAGTCTGATGTGACAGTGTCGTATAAAATCCACATTGTATCTCCCTGAGAGAGTCTGATGGGACAGTGTCGTATAAAATCCACATTGTACCTGCTCTGAGAGTGTCTGATGGGACAGTGTCATATAAATTCCACATTGTACCTGCCCTGAGAGAGTCTGATGTGACAGTGTCGTATAAAATCCACATTGTACCTGTCCTGAGGGAGTCTGATGTGACAGTTTAGTATAAAATCCACATTGTACCTGCTCTGAGAGAGTCTGACGTGACAGTTTAGTATAAAATCCACATTGTACCTGCCCTGAGAGAGTCCAATGGGATAGTGTCGTATAAAATCCACATTGTACCTGCCCTGAGAGAGTCTGATGTGACAGTGTCGTATAAAATCTACATTGTACCTGCTCTGAGAGAGTCTGATGGGACAGTGTCGAATAAAATCCACATTGTACATGCCCTGAGAGAGTCTGATGTGACAGTGTCGTATAAAATCCACATTGTATCTCCCTGAGAGAGTCCAATGGGACAGTATTGCATAAAATCGACATTGTACTTGCTCTGAGAGTGTCTGATGGGACAGTGTTGTATAAATTCCACATTGTACCTACTCTGAGAGAGTCTCATGTGACAGTTTAGTATAAAATCCACTTTGCACCTGCCCTGAGAGAGTCTGATGTGACAGTGTCGTATAAAATCGACATTATACCTGCCCTGAGAGAGTCCAATGGGACAGTGTCGTATACAATCCATATTGTACCTGCTCTGAGATAGTCTGATGTGACAGTGCCGTATAAAATCCACGTTGTACCTGCCCTGAGAGAGTCTGATGTGACAGTGTCGTATAAAATCGACATTATACCTGCCCTGAGAGAGTCCGATGGGACAGTGTCGTATAAAATCCACATTGTACCTGTTCTGAGAGAGTCTGATGGGACAGTGTCGTATAAAATCCACATTGTACCTGCCCTGAGAGAGTCTGATGTGACAGTTTAGTATAAAATCCACATTCTACCTGTCCTGAGAGAGTCTGATGGGACAGTGTCGTGTAAAATCCACATTGTACCTGCTCTGAGAGTGTCTCATGTGACAGTTTAGTATAAAATCCACATTGTACCTGCCCTGAGAGAGTGCAATGGGACAGTGTCGTATAAAATCCACATTGTACCTGCCCTCAGAGAGTCTGATGGGACAGTTTAGTATAAAATCCACATTGTACCTGCCCTGAGAGAGTCTGATGGGACAGTGTCGTGTAAAATCCACATTGTACCTGCTCTGAGAGAGTCTGATGTGACAGTGTCGTATAAAATCCACATTGTACCTGCTCTGAGAGAGTCTGATGTGACAGTTTAGTATAAAATCCACATTGTACCTGCCCTGAGAGAGTCCAATGGGACACTGTCGTATAAAATCCACATTGTACCTGCTCTGAGAGAGTCTGATGGGACAGTGTCGTATAAAATCGACATTATACCTGCCCTGAGAGAGTCCAATGGGACAGTGTCGTATACAATCCATATTGTACCTGCTCTGAGAGAGTCTGATGTGACAATTTAGTATAAAATCCACATTGTACCTGCCCTGAGAGAGTCTGATGTGACAGTGTCGTATAAAATCGACATTATACCTGCCCTGAGAGAGTCCGATGGGACAGTGTCGTATAAAATCCACATTGTACCAGCCCTGAGAGAGTCTGATGGGACAGTGTCGTATAAAATCCACATTGTACCTGCCCTGAGAGAGTCTGATGTCACAGTTTAGTATAAAATCCACATTGTACCTGCCCTGAGAGAGTCTGATATGACAGTTTAGTATAAAATCCACATTGTACCTGCTCTGAGAGAGTCTGATGGGACAGTGTCGAATAAAATCCACATTGTACATACCCTGAGAGAGTCTGATGTGACAGTGTCGTATAAAATCCACATTGTACCTGTCCTGAGAGAGTCTGATGTGACAGTGTCGTATAAAATCCACATTGTATCTCCCTGAGAGAGTCCAATGGGACAGTATTGCATAAAATCCACATTGTACCTGCTCTGAGAGTGTCTGATGGGACAGTGTCGTATAAATTCCACATTGTACCTGCTCTGAGAGAGTCTGATGTGACAGTTTAGTATAAAATCCACATTGCACCTGCCCTGAGAGAGTCTGATGTGACAGTGTCGTATAAAATCCATATTGTACCTGCTCTGAGATAGTCTGATGTGACAGTGCCGTATAAAATCCACATTGTACCTGCCCTGAGAGAGTCTGATGTGACAGTGTCGTATAAAATCGACATTATACCTGCCCTGAGAGAGTCTGATGGGACAGTGTCGTATAAAATCCACATTGTACCTGCCCTGAGAGAGTCTGATGTGACAGTTTAGTATAAAATCCACATTGTACCTGCCCTGAGAGAGTCTGATGTGACAGTGTCGTATAAAATCCACATTGTACATGCCCTGAGAGAGTCTGATGTGACAGTTTAGTATAAAATCCACATTGTACCTACCCTGAGAGAGTCTGATGTGACAGTGTCGTATAAAATCTACATTGTACCTGCCCTGAGTGAGTCTGATGTGACAGTGTCGTATAAAATCCACATTGTACCTGCCCTGAGAGAGTCTGATGGGACAGTGTCGTATAAAATCCACATTGTACCTGTCCTGAGAGAGTCTGATGTGACAGTTTAGTATAAAATCCACATTGTACCTGCCCTGAGAGAGTCTGATGTGACAGTGTCGTATAAAATCCACATTGTACCTGCCCTGAGAGAATGCAATGGGACAGTGTCGTATAAAATCCACATTGTACCTGCCCTGAGAGAGTCTGATGGGACAGTTTAGTATAAAATCCACATTGTACCTGTCCTGAGAGAGTCTGATGGGACAGTGTCGTATAAAATCCACATTGTACCTGCTCTGAGAGTGTCTCATGGGACAGTGTCGTATAAAATCCACATTGTACCTGCCCTGAGAGAGTCTGATGTGACAGTGTCGTATAATATCCACATTGTACCTGCCCTGAGAGAGTCCAATGGGACATTGTCGTATAAAATCCACATCGTACCCGCCCTGAGAGAGTCTGATTGGACAGTGTCGTATAAAATCCACATTGTACCTGCTCTGAGAGAGTCTGATGTGACAGTTTAGTGTAAAATCCACATTGTACGTACCCTGAGAGAGTCTGATGTGACAGTGTCGTATAAAATCCACATTGTACCTGCCCTGAGAGAGTCCAATGGGACAGTGTCGTATAAAATCCACATCGTGCCTGCTCTGAGTGAGTCTGATGTGACAGTTTAGTATAAAATCCACATTGTACCTGCCCTGAGTGAGTCCAATGGGACAGTGTCGTATAAAATCCCCATTGTACCTGCCCTGAGAGAGTCCAATGGGACAGTGTCGTATAAAATCCACATTATACCTGCCCTGAGAGAGTCTGATGTGACAGTATCGTATAAAATCCACATTGTACCTGCCCTGAGAGAGTTTGATGGGACAGTTTAGTATAAAATCCACATTGTACCTGTCCTGAGAGAGTCTGATGGGACAGTGTCGTGTAAAATCCACATTGTACCTGCTCTGAGAGTGTCTCATGTGACAGTTTAGTATAAAATCCACATTGTACCTGCCCTGAGAGAGTGCAATGGGACAGTGTCGTATAAAATCCACATTGTACCTGCCCTCAGAGAGTCTGATGGGACAGTTTAGTATAAAATCCACATTGTACCTGCCCTGAGAGAGTCTGATGGGACAGTGTCGTGTAAAATCCACATTGTACCTGCTCTGAGAGAGTCTGATGTGACAGTGTCGTATAAAATCCACATTGTACCTGCTCTGAGAGAGTCTGATGTGACAGTTTAGTATAAAATCCACATTGGACCTGCCCTGAGAGATTCCAATGGGACAGTTTAGTATAAAATCCACTTTGCACCTGCCCTGAGAGAGTCTGATGTGACAGTGTCGTATAAAATCGACATTATACCTGCCCTGAGAGAGTCCAATGGGACAGTGTCGTATACAATCCATATTGTACCTGCTCTGAGATAGTCTGATGTGACAGTGCCGTATAAAATCCACATTGTACCTGCCCTGAGAGAGTCTGATGTGACAGTGTCGTATAAAATCGACATTATACCTGCCCTGAGAGAGTCCGATGGGACAGTGTCGTATAAAATCCACATTGTACCTGTTCTGAGAGAGTCTGATGGGACAGTGTCGTATAAAATCCACAT